>NC_069503.1:1128935115-1128996068 GCF_027579735.1 Bombina bombina
CTTTTGGCTTCGTAGCATAATACGGTTAGCCTATGAGACTGCTGGACAGCAGCCTCCTGAAAGAATTACAGCACATTCTACTAGAGCTGTGGCTTCCACTTGGGCCTTTAAGAATGAGGCTTCTGTTGAACAGATTTGCAAGGCTGCAACTTGGTCTTCTCTTCATACTTTTTCCAAATTTTACAAATTTGACACTTTTGCTTCTTCGGAGGCTGTTTTTGGGAGAAAGGTTCTTCAGGCAGTGGTTCCTTCCGTATAAAGAGCCTGCCTGTCCCTCCCGTCATCCGTGTACTTTAGCTTTGGTATTGGTATCCCATAAGTAATGGATGATCCGTGGACTGGATACACTTAACAAGAGAAAACATAATTTATGCTTACCTGATAAATTTATTTCTCTTGTAGTGTATCCAGTCCACGGCTCGCCCTGTCACTTTAAGGCAGGTAATTTTTCCATTAAACTACAGTCACCACTGTACCCTATGGTTTTCCTTTCTCTGCATGTTTTCGGTCGAATGACTGGTAATGGCAGTTAGGGGAGGAGCTATATAGCAGCTCTGCTGGGTGAATCCTCTTGCACTTCCTGTTGGGGAGGAGTTAATATCCCATAAGTAATGGATGATCCGTGGACTGGATACACTACAAGAGAAATACATTTATCAGGTAAGCATAAATTATGTTTTTTTTCAAATAAAGATAGCAAGAGAACAAAGAAAAATTAATAGGAGTAAATTAGAAAGTTGCTTAAAATTGCTTGCTCTATTTGAATCATGAAAGCAAAAATATGGGTTCAGTGTCCTTTTAAGTTGTTAGTATGCTCATTATGCTTATTTGAATTAATATTGATGTGTTTAAAGCGCCAGATAGGCAAGGTGGGGTGTAGCAAGTAAAACTATTTATTACAATTATTACAATTGTGGATCCACATAACAATAAAATAAAAACATTAAAATAGATAAAAATGAATGAGCTAAAATCAGTGGTCCTGGACCATCTGATAAGGGATTCAGATTGAACCAATGAAAGTGCAGCAGATGTTGTACAATTTTAAACAATATCAACCAATATTTGTTCTAATATGTAACAATGTAGTGTGTCCAAGTATAAGCGTTATGTGCCATGTACTGATGAAATCCTGGATGTGTCTGGTGGGCCAATAGATTAGTGTGTGAAACTCCTCAAGGTGCAAAAATGTAATGCACGTACAAAAATGTATGCCTGAGGCAAAAAATCTATAAAAATATATAATTATATAAAAAATAGAAATATAAAAATATATGTAAAAAATGAAAAATGAGTGAAAGTCACAATCCAATTAAAAATGTGTGAAAATATAATCCAAACTGAAAAAGTCACAATAAAAAACAAAAACAAACTTGTTTCCTGGTGGTGAGAAGTGCCGTGATATAACAACTTGTTTCCTGATGGTGAGAATGCTGTAATGGTGATCCTGTTAAATCCTCACCTTCCCTTTCACTTCATTGTTAAACTGCCCTGTGAAAATAAAATAACATGTACAAATGTCCAAGCTAATATTGAAAGATTGAAAAAGAGCTTACCAGCTGCTTGTCAACGCGTTTCGGCCCAATCTGTGGGCCTTTATTAAGACTCAGCATACTAATAACTCACCACTTAATAACAAGCACAATGAGCATACTAATAACTCACCACTTAATAACAAGCACAATGAGCATACTAATAACTCACCACTTAATAACAAGCACAATGAGCATACTAATAACTCACCACTTAATAAATAACAAGCACAATGAGCATACTAATAATGCACCACTTAATAAATAACAAGCACAATGAGCATACTAATAATGCACCACTTAATAAATAACAAGCACAATGAGCATACTAATTATGCACCACTTAATAACAAGCACAATGAGCATACTAATAACTCACCACTTAATAAATAACAAGCACAATGAGCATACTAATTATGCACCACTTAATAAATAACGAGCACAATGAGCATACTAATAATGCACCACTTAATAAATAACGAGCACAATGAGCATACTAATTATGCACCACTTAATAACAAGCACAATAAGCATACTAATAACACATCACTTAATAAATAACAAGCAAAATAAGCATACTAATAACTCACCACTTAATAACAAGCACAATGAGCATACTAATAACTCACCACTTAATAAATAACAAGCACAATGAGCATACTAATAATGCACCACTTAATAAATAACAAGCACAATGAGCATACTAATAATGCACCACTTAATAAATAACGAGCACAATGAGCATACTAATTATGCACCACTTAATAACAAGCACAATGAGCATACTAATAACTCACCACTTACTAAATAACAAGCACAATGAGCATACTAACAACTCACCACTTAATAAATAACAAGCACAATGAGCATACTAATAACGCATCACTTAATAAATAACGAGCACAATGAGCATAATAATAATGCACCTATTAATAAATAAGCACAATGAGCATACTAACGTACCAATTAATAAATAAGCACAATGAGCATACTAATAACTCACCACTTAATAAATAACAAGCACAATGAGCATACTAATAACTCACCACTTAATAAATAACTAGCCCAATGAGCATACTAATAACTCACCACTTAATAAATAACAAGAACAATGAGCATACTAATAACACACCAATTAATAAATAACAAGCACAATGAGCACACTAATAACGCACCACTTATTGGTATGCTCATTGTGCTTATTTATTAAGTGGTGAGTTATTAGTATGCTTATTGTGCTTGTTAGGTGGTGCGTTTTTAGTATGCTTATTGGGCTTGTTAAGTGATGCGATATTAGTATGCTTATTGTGCTTGTTAAGTGGTGCGTTTATTAGTATGCTTATTGTGTTTAAGTGGTGCATTATTAGTATGCTTATTGTGTTTAAGTGGTGCGTTATTAGTGTGCTTATTGTGCTTGTTAAGTGGTGCGTTTATTAGTATGCTTATTGTGTTTAAGTGGTGCATTATTAGTATGCTTATTGTGCTTGTTAAGTGGTGCGTTATTAGTATGCTTATTGTGCTTGTCATTAAGTGGTGCATTATTAGTATGCTTATTGTGCTTGTTAAGTGGTGCATTATTAGTATGCTTATTGTGCTTGTTAAGTGGTGCATTATTAGTATGCTTATTGTGCTTGTTAAGTGGTGCATTATTAGTATGCTTATTGTGCTTGTTAAGTGGTGCATTATTAGTATGCTTATTGTGCTTGTTAAGTGGTGCATTATTAGTATGCTTATTGTGCTTGTTAAGTGGTGCATTATTAGTATGCTTATTGTGCTTGTTATTAAGTGGTGCATTATTAGTATGCTTATTGTGCTTGTTATTAAGTGGTGCATTATTAGTATGCTTATTGTGCTTGTTATTAAGTGGTGCATTATTAGTATGCTTATTGTGCTTGTTATTAAGTGGTGCATTATTAGTATGCTTATTGTGCTTGTTATTAAGTGGTGCATTATTAGTATGCTTATTGTGCTTGTTAAGTGGTGCATTATTAGCATGCTTGTTGTGCTTGTTAAGTGGTGCATTATTAGTATGCTTGTTGTTAAGTGGTGCATTATTAGTATGCTTATTGTGCTTGTTATTAAGTGGTGCATTATTAGTATGCTTATTGTGCTTGTTATTAAGTGGTGCGTTATTAGTATGCTTATTGTGCTTAAGTGGTGCATTATTAGTATGCTTATTGTGCTTGTTATTAAGTGGTGCATTATTAGTATGCTTGTTATTAAGTGGTGCATTAGTAGTATGCTTATTGTGCTTGTTATTAAGTGGTGCATTATTAGTATGCTTATTGTGCTTGCTATTAAGTTGTGCATTATTAGTATGCTTATTGTGCTTGTTAAGTGGTGCATTATTAGTATGCTTATTGTGCTTGTTATTAAGTGGTGCATTATTAGTATGCTTATTGTGCTTGTTATTAAGTGGTGCATTATTAGTATGCTTATTGTGCTTGTTATTAAGTGGTGCATTATTAGTATGCTTATTGTGCTTGTTATTAAGTGGTGCATTATTAGTATGCTTATTGTGCTTGTTAAGTGGTGCATTATTAGTATGCTTATTGTGCTTGTTATTAAGTGGTGCATTATTAGTATGCTTATTGTGCTTGTTAAGTGGTGCATTATTAGTATGCTTATTGTGCTTGTTATTAAGTGGTGCATTATTAGTATGCTTATTGTGCTTGTTATTAAGTGGTGCATTATTAGTATGCTTATTGTGCTTGTTATTAAGTGGTGCATTATTAGTATGCTTATTGTGCTTGCTATTAAGTTGTGCGTTATTAGTATGCTTATTGTGCTTGTTAAGTGGTGCGTTATTAGTATGCTTATTGTGCTTGCTATTAAGTGGTGCATTATTAGTATGCTTATTGTGCTTGTTATTAAGTGGTGCATTATTAGTATGCTTATTGTGCTTGCTATTAAGTGGTGCATTATTAGTATGCTTATTGTGCTTGTTATTAAGTGGTGCATTATTAGTATGCTTATTGTGCTTGTTATTAAGTGGTGCATTATTAGTATGCTTATTGTGCTTGTTATTAAGTGGTGCATTATTAGTATGCTTATTGTGCTTGTTATTAAGTGGTGCATTATTAGTATTCTTATTGTGCTTGCTATTAAGTGGTGCATTATTAGTATGCTTATTGTGCTTGCTATTAAGTTGTGCGTTATTAGTATGCTTATTGTGCTTGTTAAGTGGTGCATTATTAGTATGCTTATTGTGCTTGTTATTAAGTGGTGCATTATTAGTATGCTTATTGTGCTTGTTATTAAGTGGTGCATTATTAGTATGCTTATTGTGCTTGTTATTAAGTGGTGCATTATTAGTATGCTTATTGTGCTTGTTATTAAGTGGTGCATTATTAGTATGCTTATTGTGCTTGTTATTAAGTGGTGCATTATTAGTATGCTTATTGTGCTTGTTATTAAGTGGTGCATTATTAGTATGCTTATTGTGCTTGTTAAGTGGTGCATTATTAGTATGCTTATTGTGCTTGTTAAGTGGTGCATTATTAGTATGCTTATTGTGCTTGTTAAGTGGTGCATTATTAATATGCTTATTGTGCTTGTTAAGTGGTGCATTATTAGTATGCTTATTGTGCTTGTTAAGTGGTGCGTTATTAGTATGCTTATTGTGCTTGTTAAGTGGTGCGTTATTAGTATGCTTATTGTGCTTGTTAAGTGGTGCGTTATTAGTATGCTTATTGTGCTTGTTAAGTGGTGCGTTATTAGTATGCTTATTGTGCTTGTTAAGTGGTGCGTTATTAGTATGCTTATTGTGCTTGTTATTAAGTGGTTCATTATTAGTATGCTTATTGTGCTTGTTAAGTGATGCATTATTAGTATGCTTATTGTGCTTGTTATTAAGTGGTGCATTATTAGTATGCTTATTGTGCTTGTTATTAAAGGGATAGGAAAGTCATAATTAAACTTTCATGATTCAGATAGAGCAGGCAATTTTAAGCAACTTTCTAATTTACTTATATTATCAAATTTTCTTCATTCTCTTGGTATCTTGATTTGAAAAGCAAGAATGTAAGCATAGGAGCCGGCCCATTTTTTGGTTCAGCACCTGGGTAGCCCTTTCTGATTAGTGTCTAAATGTAGCCACCCAATCAGCAAGCGCTACCCAGGTTATGAACCAAAAATGGTCTGGCTTCTAAGCTTACATTCGAATAAAGATACCAAGAGAACAAAGAAAATTTGATAATAGGAGTAAATTAGAAAGTTGCTTAAAATTGCTGCTCTATCTGGATCATGAAAGTTTAATTTCTCCTACAAGATATGACAAGTCCACGGATTTCATTCTTGTGGGATTTATCCTCCTGCTAACAGGAAGTGGCAAAGAGCACCACAGCAGAGCTGTGTATATATAGCTCCTCCCTTCCCTCCACCCGAGTCCTTCTCTTTGCCTGTGTTAGTGATAGGAAGAGGTAAAGTGAGGTGTTAGTTTAGATTCTTCAATCAAGAAGTTTTTTTATTTTAAAATGGTGCCAGTGAGTACTATTTTTCTCAGGGAGAAATTGTCAGTCTATTACTTCCCAAGAGGAGTGGAGACATCTTATTTTCTGCCCTGATGTTGATGATCTTAGCAAACGTTACCTAAGATCCATGATGGTTACCACAGCAGCTGAAGGTAGTGTAAGAAAATCTTCAGTGTGGAGAACTGTGTCTTGCTACAAGCAGCATTGAGGTATGTTTAGTCTTTTTGTTTCTGGAGAGACTTGATGCATCAGAACAGGCTGACATTTTTCCCTATATGGGGAGGGGTAAGCAGTATGCACTATATGTAAAGAAATAGTGTACCTGGAATCCCTTTATCTTTATTGCCAAAGTATGTAAAATATTTATTTGAGACTTATTCAAGGGGGGCTAGACGCTGGGAGTTGCGGTTCTGCTTAATGGTGTGTATGTAAGAAGGGCACATGGCCTTTTTTGTATTTAGATGGACATGTTTTTTTTTTTTTTTCTTTTTTGCGGGTCTTAGCAGGCGGGGCCTATTTTCGCACGCTCAGACGCGCAGTATCAGCTGGATCGCATGGGCAACAGAGTCCTGATCTCCGGTGGGGCTTAAGTTATCCTGACTTCCAAAGGGCCTGAAAAGCTCCTCGAGCAGCAGAGCTGTGGCGTGGTGCAGGGGCCTGTATAAGTATCATAAATAAATATCTGTTAAATCGAGGTTATATTTTTTCTTTCTCCTCTCTGCAAGTGGATGCAATATTGATAGAGTAATTTGGGCACATTAATATAATTTTTATTGCCACAAACTTGTTTTGAAAAGAACAGAAAAATTGTTGCGCTTTTATTATTTAAAGGCACAGTACAGTTTTTTGTATTAACATTTTTTGTCTCTATAATTGAATTTAGAGCTCAATATTTTAAGCTAAGAATGACTATTATTGCTTTTTTTGCTATTGCTAGTCTGTTTAACATGTCCGAAACTAAGGAAACTTTTTGTTCTATGTGTTTATGCCAATGTGGAACCCCCTCTGACTTTTTGTCCCTCATGTACTGAGAGGGCCTTACAATGTAAAGCACAGATTTTATGTAAAGAAAATGTGTCTAAGGATGATTCTCAGTCTGAGGAGAATCGGGTGAACCGCCAAATTCTTCCCAAGCGTTACAACCTTTAACGCCCACCCAAGCGACGCCTGGTTCTTCTACCGTGTCTAATTCATTTACTCTGCAGGATATGGCTGCAGTTATGTCAACTACCCTTACAGAGGTATTATCTAAGTTGCCAGTGTTACAGGGCAAACGCAGCAGGACAGAGGGCAATGTGAATACTGAGGCCTCTAATGCTTTGTTAGCTATTTCCGATGTACCCTCACAGGGATCTGAATTGGGGGTCAGGGAACATCTGTCTGAGGGGGAACTTTCCGATTCGGGAAGTGTGCTACCTCAGACGGACTCGGATGTCATGTCCTTTAGATTTAAGCTTGAACAGCTCCGCCTGTTACTTCGGGAGGTTTTAGCGACTCTAGATGACTGTGACTCTATTGTGGTACCACCAGAGAAATTGTGTAAAATTGACAAATACTTAGAGGTACCTGCTTACACTGATGTTTTTCCGGTCCTTTGAGAATTTCGGAGATTATTAAGAGGGAATGGGACAGACCGGGTATCCCGTTCTCACCTTCTCCTAATTTTTAAGAAAATGTATCCCATATCTGACACCGTCCGGGACTCTTGGCAAACGTTCCCTAAGGTGGAGGGAGCTATATCTACCCTGGCTAAGTGTACAACTATTCCTATTGAGGACAGTTGTGCTTTCAAAGACCCTATGGATAAGAAATTGGAGGGTCTTCTAAAGAAACTGTTTATTCATCAGAGGTTCCTATTACAACAGACGGCCTGTATTGTACAAGTTACTTCTGCGGCGGCCTTCTGTTTTGATGCATTAGAAGAGTCTCTTAAGACTGAGACTCCTTTAGAGGATATCTTAGATAGAATTAAGGCTCTTAAGCTGGCTAATTCTTTTATTACAGATGATGCCTTTCAGATTGCCAAATTGGCGGCTAAGAATGCTGGATTTGCCATTCTAGAGCGTTATGGTTAAAATCATTGTTTGCTGATGTGTCATCTAAGTCAAAGCTTTTGGCTATTCCTTTCAAGGGAAAAACCCTATTCGGCCTGACTTGAAAGAAATCCTTTCTGACATTACGGGAGGTAAGGGTCATCTCCTACCTCAGGATAGAACTGCTTAACTGAGTGGTAAACAAAATAATTTCTTCTACAAGATACGAGTCCACGGATTTCATCCTTACTTGTGGGATATTAACCTCCTGCTAACAGGAAGTGGCAAAGAGTACCACAGCAGAGCTGTATATATAGCTCCTCCCTTCCCTCCACCCCCAGTCATTCTCTTTGCCTGTGTTAGTAATAGGAGGAGGTAAAGTGAGGTGTTGGTTTTAGATTCTTCAATCAAGAAGTTTTTTATTTTAAATGGTACCGGTGAGTACTAGTTTCCTCAGGGAGATATGGAATGAAGAAGATTTCTGCCCTGAGGTTGATGATCTTAGCAGATGTAACTAAGATCCATGTTGGTTCCCACAGAGCTTCTGAAGGTAGTGCAAGAGAAATCTTCAGTGTGGAGAACGGTGTCATGCTACAAGCAGCATTGAGGTATGTTCAGCCTTTTATTTCTGAGGAGACTTGGTATATCAGAACTGGCTGTCATTTTTTCCCTGCAAGGGAAGGGGTAAGCAGTAGACCTGTACACTGAGGGTGTTACTGAAAATCCTGTGTTTATACATATTGCTTTGACACTGTATTGGGCTGGACACTGGGAGAGGCAGCTTGACATTTTATATTTTATTCAAAGTCAGTAGGGCTGCAGTTTTTATTAAAAGATTTTAGGAGGACCACATGGCTTATTTTTCAAACCGCTTCCCATGCAGTTAAACAGACTGTTAGGACGACGTCCATGATGGGCGGCGCCTATTTCGCGCGCTCAGACGCACAGTTTACTCTGACTGAGAAGGCAGCAGCCATTAGCTCCGGTGGGGCCTAAACTTGTGTTCTGTTCACCGGATCATTGTCGAGTCATTTTGCAGTACCCTGGGGGCAGGTAGGCGCAACAGCCGAGCTGTGGCAAGGTGTAGGGGTAATTTTTTCTGTTGATATATTTTTTGGTTAAAAATGTCTTTTAGAGGATAAATTCACCTTTTACTTATAGGGTGCAATAATTGTTGGGCCAATTGAATTTTTATATTTAATTGGGTAGCATTTTTTAAACGTTTTAGGCAGTTTGAGAATAAATTGTGCGCTTTTTATTACTTAAAGGCGCAGTACACGTTTTTCTAAAAGTTGTTTAAATCAATTAATGAGGTGATTTACGACTATTGTGGTTATTACTAGTCTGTTCAACATGTCTGACATTGAGGAAACTAATTGTTCTATGTGTTTAGAAGCCATTGTGGAACTCCCTCTTACTTTGTGTACCACTTGTACTGAAAGGGCCTTAAAATGTAAAAAAAAAAGCATATTTTAGGTAAAGAAAGTGTGCCTAAGGATGATTCTCAGTCTGAAGAGAATCAGGATATGCCATCTATTTCTCCCCAAGTGTCACAACCTTTAACGTCCACACAAGCGACGCCAAGTACTTCTAGTGCGTCTAATTCTTTTACTCTGCAGGATATGGCTGCAGTTATGTCAACTATCCTTACAGAGGTATTATCTAAGTTACCAGTGTTACAGGGTAAACACAGTAGGTCAGGTATTAATGTGAATACTGAATCCTCTGATGCTTTGTTGGTTATTTCCGAATTACCCTCACAGGGCTCTGAGTTGGGGGTCAGGGAATTGTTGTCTGAGGTAGAACTTTCAGACCCAGGAAGTATGTTACCTCAGACAGATTCGGACGTCATGTCCTTTAAATTTAAGCTTGAACACCTCCGCCGAAATTGTGTAAAATTGACAAATATCTAGAGGGTACCTACTTACACTGATGTTTTTCCGGTTCCTAAAAGAATTTCGGAAATTATAAAGAAGGAATGGGACAGACCGGGTATACCTTTCTCACCTCCTCCTAATTTCAAGAAAATGTATCCCATATCAGACACCATTCGGGACTCTTAGCAGTCGGTCCCTAAGGTGGAGGGAGCTATTTCTACCCTGGCTAAGCGTACAACTATACCTATTGTAGACAGTTGTACTTTCAAAGACCCTATGGATAAGAAGTTAGAGGGTCTTCTAAAGAAATTATTTATTCATCAGGGTTTCCTTTTACAACCAACAGCTTGTATTGTTCCAGTTACTACTGCAGCAGCTTTTTGGTTTGATGATCTAGAAGAGTCTCTGAAGGTTGAGACCCCTTTAGAGGACATTTTAGATAGAATTAGGGCTCTCAAGCTAGCTAATTCTTTTATTACAGATGCCGCCTTTCAAATTGGTAAGTTGGCGGCGAAAAATGCAGGATTTGCCTTTTTTTGCGCGTAGAGGGTTATGGTTAAAATCGTGGTCTGCTGATGTGTCATCTAAAGCAAAGCTCTTAGCTATTCCTTTCAAGGGGAAAACCCTATTCGGGCCTGAGTTGAAGGAAATCATTACTGGAGGTAAAGGTCACGCCCTACCTCAGGATAAGTCTGTTAAGATGAGGGGTAAACAAAATAATTTCCGTCCCTTTCGAAATTTTAAAGGAGTACCCTCTGCTTCCACTTCTTCTGCCAAGCAGGAAGGAAATTTTACTCAGGCCAAGTCTGTCTGGAGACCCAACCAGGCTTGGAACAAGGTTAAGCAACCCAAGAAGTCCGTTGCTGCTACAAAGACAGCATGAAGGGACGGCCCCCGATCCGGGTCCGGATCTAGTAGGGGGCAGACTTTCTTTCTTTACCCAGGCTTGGGTAAGAGATGTTCAGGACCCCAGGACCACTGGAAATCGTGACCAACGGGTATCAACTGGAATTCAAAAATTCTCTCCCAAGAGGAAGATTTCTTCTTTCTCAATTGTCTGTAAACCAGATAAAGAGAGGCGTTCTTACGTTGTGTAAGAGACCTCTCTACTATGGGAGTAATTCGTCCCATTCCAAGATTAGAACAGGGACAGGGATTTTACTCAAATCTTTTTGTAGTTCCCAAAAAAGAGTGAACGTTCAGACCTATTTTAGACCTCAAGAGTCTAAACAATTTTCTCAGAGTTCCATCCTTCAAGATGGAGCCCATCCGAATAATTTTACCAATGATCCAGGAGGGTCAATATATGACTACCGTGGACTTGAAGGATGCATACCTTCATATTGCTATCCACAAGGATCATCATCAGTTCCTAAGGTTTGCCTTCCTGGACAAACATTTTTAGTTTGTGGCTCTTCCCCTCGGGTTGGCCACAGCACCCAGGATCTTCACGAAGGTTCTAGGGTCCCTTCTGGCGGTTCTCAGGCCGCGGGGCATAGCAGTGGCGCCTTATCTGGACGATATTTTGATTCAGGCGTCAACTTATCATCTGACGAAATCTCATACAGACACAGTGTTGTCATTTTTGAGAACTCACAGATGGTAGGTGAACCTAGAAAAGAGTTCACTAGTTCCACGGACAAGGGTTCCCTTCTTGGGAACTCTGATAGATTCTGTAGACATGAAAATATTTCTGACGGAGGTCAGAAAGTCAAAAATTCTAAATACTTGCCAAGCCCTTCAGTCCAATCCTCGGCCATCAGTGGCTCAGTGTATGGAGGTAATTGGATTAATTATAGCGGCAATGGACATCATTTCGTTTGCTCGTTTTCATCTCAGACCACTGCAGCTGTGCATGCTCGGACAGTAGAATGGGGACTATGTATATTTATCTCCTCAGATAAATCTGGATCAAGAGACCAGAGACTCTCTTCTTTGGTGGTTGTCACAGGATCATCTGTCCCAGGGGACGTGTTTCCGCAGACCCTTGTGGGTGATAGGGACAATGGAAGCCAGCCTTCTGGGCTGGGGTGCAGTCTGGAATTCCCTGAAGGCTCAGGGTGTATGGACTCGGGTAGAATCTCTACTTCCAATCAATATTCTGGAATTGAGAGCAATATTCAATGTGCTTCAGGCATGGCCTCAGTTGGTTTTGGCCAAATTCATCAGATTCCAGTCAGACAACATCACGACTGTGGCTTATATCAATCATCAGGGGGGAACGAGGAGTTCCTTAGCGATGACAGAAGTATTCAAGATAATTCGATGGGCGGAGGCCCACTCTTGTTATTTGTCAGCAATCTACATCCCAGGAGTAGACAACTGGGAAGCGGATTTCTTAAGCCGGCAGGCTTTTCATCCGGGGGAGTGGGAGCTCCATCTGGAGGTATTTGCCTCACTGATTCTCCGATGGGGCAGACCGGAATTGGATCTGATGGCACCTCGACAGAATGCCATGCTTCCAAGATACGGATCCAGGTCGAGGGATCCTCAGGCCGAACTGATAGATGCCTTGGACGTTCAGCCTAGCTTATGTGTTTCCACCGTTTCCTCTCCTTTCCCGCGTGATTGCTCGGATCAAACAGGAGAGGGGTTCAGTAATTCTGATCGCGTCTGCGTGGCAACGCAGGACCTGGTATGCGGATCTAGTGGACATGTCCTCTCTGCCACCGTGGAAACTTCCATTGAGACAGGACCTTCTCATTCAAGGTCCGTTCCAACATCCAAATCTAAATTCTCTGCAGCTGACTGCTTGGAAACTGAACACTTGATTTTATCTAAGCGGGGATTCTCCGATTCGGTAATCGATACTTTGATTCAGGCACGTAAGCCTGTCACTAGAAAGATCTATCATAAGATATGGCATAAATATCTTTTTTGGTGTGAATCCAAGGGCTACTCATGGAGTAAAGTTAGGATTCCCAGGATTCTGTCCTTTCTCCAAGACGGATTGGAGAAGGGGTTATCAGCGAGTTCCTTAAAGGGACATATTTCTGCTTTGTCAATTTTGTTGCACAAACGTTTGGCAGATGTTCCAGATGTTCAGGCTTTTTTGTCAGGCTCTATCCAGAATTAAGCCTATCTTTTGACCAATTGCTCCACCCTGGAGTTTGAATTTAGTCCTTAGTGTTCTTCAAGGGGTTCCGTTTGAACCCATGCATTCCATAGATATTAAATTGTTATCTTGGAAAGTTTTGTTTTTGGTTGCTATTTCTTCTGCTCGTAGAGTTTCTTAGCTTTCAGCGTTACAATGTGACTCACCTTATCTTATCTTTCATTCTGATAAGGTGGTTTCTCTTGTAAGATGTATTGAGTCCACGGATTCATCCTTACTTGTGGGATATTCTCCTCCCCTACAGGAAGTGGCAAAGAGAGCACCCACAGCAGAGCTGCCTATATAGCTCCCCCCTTAGCTCCACCCCCCATTCATTCTCTTTGCCTACTCTAAGTAACTAGGAAGTGCAGAGCGAGTGTGGTGACAAAAATGTTAGTTTTTTATTTCTCAAGCAAAAGTTTATTTTAAATGGTGCCGGTGTGTACTATTTACTCTTTGGCAGAAAAAGAGATGAAGATTTCTGCAAGGAGGATTATGATCTTAGCACTTTGTATCTAAGATCCACTGCTGTTCTCACAAGGGCTGAAGAGTACATGAAAACTTCAGTTGGGGGAACGTTTTGCATTCTAAGCTGCATATGAGGTATGTTCAGTCTGTTTTTCTAGACAGTCTGTGTTTATTCTAGAAAAGGCTGGCAATATCCCCATGGGGAAAGGGTAAGCTGTATTCAGACACTTGGAATAGGAATTTCAGCTTACTTGAAGGGCTCATTTGTTACTGGTGACACTGTTAGGAAAAAACGTTTTTTGTTTGTTCAGTAAATGATGCAATTATAACGTTTTTTGAAGGGACTGAAGGGGTCTTTTGTGGCTTGTGTTAGGTTTTTTTTTAATACTCAGGTGTTTTTCTAATAGGCCTCAAAACATCAAGTGAGGTGGGTGGGGCCTATTTTCGCACCTCAGTTGCGCAGTTTCTTTTCCTTAACTGCTTTTCTAGAGGTTCCTGCTGTTTGAGGGCTGTAAAGGAGTTTTTTTCCCCACTAATCGTTCTGAAGGACAGGTAGGCGCCACAGCAGAGCTGTGGCAAGGTGCTGAAAGTCTTTTTTTACCGGTTTTGACATTTTTTCAATCCGGTTTTGCCATTAAGGGGTTAATTGTTTATTTGCATAGTTGTGCAAAGTTACTAAGGCTGTAAGATACTACTGTAAAAAGTTCGTTAAGTTTACTGCTTTTTTACACTGTTTTGCAGAACTTGTGCAGCTTTTTTTCTCTTAAAGGCAAAGTACCGTTTTATTGCTAAGTGTTATTTACTTTGATTACAGTGTTTTCCAAGCTTGCTTGTTACATTACTAGCCTGTTTAACATACCAAGGAAAATCCTTGTTCAATATGTTTGGAAGCCATTGTGGAACCCCCTCTTAGAATGTGTCCCAAATGTACTGATATGTCTATAAATTATAAAGAACATATATTAGAACTTAAAAATAGAGCAATAGATGATTCTCAGTCAGAAGTAAATGAGGGTTCGCCATCTAGCTCTCCCAAGTGTCACAACCAGTAACACCCGCACAAGTGACGCCATATACCTCTAGTGCGTCACATTCATTTACTTTACAAGAAATGGCCACAGTTATGAATACAACCCTCACTGAGGTTTTATCTAAACTGCCTGGTTTACAAGGAAAGCTGGACAGCTCTGGGTTAAGGAAAAATGCTGAGCCGTCTGACGATTTAGTAGCCATATCTGATATGCCCTCACAATGCTCTGAAGGGGCGAGGGATTTGTTATCTGAGGGAGAGATTTCTGATTCAGGAAAGACCCTTCCTCAGACAGATTCTGATACGACGGCCTTTAAATTTAAGCTTGAACACCTCCGCTTATTGCTTATGGAGGTATTAGCAACTCTAGATGATTGTGACCCTATAGTGGTCCCAGAGAAATTGTGTAAAATGGATAGATACTTAGAGGTTCATGTTTACACTGATGTTTTTCCAGTTCCTAAGAGGATCGTGAATATTATTGCTAAGGAGTGGGATAGACCAGGTATTCCGTTCACTCCCCCTCCTGTTTTTAAGAAAATGTTTCCCATATCTGATATCATAAGGGACTCATGGCAGACGGTTCCTAAGGTGGAGTGAGCTATTTCTACTCTAAGCGTACAACTATACCTATCGAGGACAGTTGTGCTTTCAAAGATCCTATGGATAAAAAATTAGAGGGTCTCCTGAAGAAATTTTTTGGAGATCAAGGTTTTTCTCTCCAACCTATTGCGTGCATTGTTCCTGTAACGACTGCAGCTGCTTTCTGGTTTGAGGCTCTAGAAGAGGCTCATCAAATGGAGACTCCATTAGAGGAAATTATGGACAGAATTAAGGCCCTTAAGTTGGCTAATTCTTTTATTACTGATGCCGCTTTTCAACTGGCTAAATTAGCGGCAAAGAATTCAGGTTTTGCCATCTTAGCATGCAGGGCGTTATGGCTTAAGTCCTGGTCTGCTGATGTGTCATCTAAATCTAAACTTTTGAACATCCCTTTCAAAGGAAAGACTCTATTCGGGCCTGAACTGAAGGAGATTATTTCAGACATAACTGGAGGGAAGGGTCATGCCCTCCCTCAGGCTCCCAGAATTTTCACAAAAAAGCTAGGGTCCCTTCTGGCGGTTCTTCGACCACAGGGTATAGCAGTGGCACCTTATCTAGACGACCTCTTAATTCAGGCGTCGACTTTCCAGCTAGCCAAGTCTCACACAGACATCGTGTTGGCTTTTCTGACATCTCACGGGTGGAAGGTGAACATAAAAAAAGTACTCTCTTCCCTCTTACATAAGTTTCCTTCCTAGGGATTCTTATAGACTCTGTAGAAATGAAAATATTTCTGACGGAGGTCAGAAAGTTAAAACTCTTATCCACTTGCCAAGCTCTTCATTCCATTCCTCGGCCATCAGTGGCTCAGTGTATGGAGGTAATCGGACTCATGGTAGCGGCAATGGACATAGTTCCTTTTGCCCGTCTACACCTCAGACCACTGCAACTATGCATGCTCGAACAGTGGAATGGGGATTATGCAGACTTATCTCCTCAACTGCATCTGGACCAGGAGACTAGAGATTATTTTCTCTGGTGGTTGTCTCAGGACCACCTGTCTCAGGGAATGTGTTTCCGCAGGCCAGAGTGGCTCATTGTAACGACAGATGCCAGCCTGCTAGGCTGGGGTGCAGTCTGGAACTCCCTGAAAGCACAGGGCTTATGGTCTCGGGAGGAAGCTCTCCTCCCGATAAACATTCAGCTTGCTGCGGCCAAATTCATCAGGTTTCAGTCGGACAACATCACGACTGTAGCTTATATCAATCATCAGGGAGGAACAAGGAGTTCTCTAGCGATGATGGAGGTAACCAAAATAATCCGGTGGGCAGAGGATCACTCTTGCCATCTCTCAATAAATCAACATCCCAGGAGTAGAGAACTGGGAGGCGGATTTTCTAAGTCGTCAGACTCTTCATCCGGGGGAGTGGGAACTCCATCCGGAGGTATTCGCCCAGCTGATTCAGCTATGGGGCACACCAGAATTGGATCTGATGGCGTCTCTTCAGAATGCTTTACTTCCTCGTTACGGGTCCAGGTCCCGGGATCCCAAGGCAGTACTGATAGATGCTCTAGCAGTGCCTTGGTCCTTCAATCTGGCCTATGTATTTCCACCGTTTCCTCTCCTTCTACATCTGGTTGCCAGAATCAAGCAGGAGAGAGCTTCGGTAATTCTGATAGCTCGTGCGTGGCCACGCAGGACTTGGTATGCAGACCTAATGGACATGTCCTCGGTTCCACCGTGGACTCTGCCAATGAGGCGGGACCTTCTAATTCAAGGCCCGTTCACGCATCCAAATCTAATTTTTCTGTGTCTGACTGCTTGGAGATTGAACGCATGATTTTATCAAAGCGCGGTTTCTCTGAATCGGTCATTGATACCCTGATTCAGGCTAGAAAGCCTGTCACCAGGAAGATTTATCATAAGATTTGGCGCAAATATCTTTATTGGTGTGAATCCAAAGGTTACTCGTGGAGTAAGATTAGGATTCCTAGAATATTGTCTTTTCTCCAAGAGGGTTTGGAGAAGGAAATATCTGCTTTGTCTATTCTACTTCACAAACGTCTGGCAGATGTCCCAGACGTTAAAGCATTTAGTCAGGCTTTGGTCAGAATCAAGCGTGTATTTAAACCTGTTGCTCCGCCATGGAGCCTTAACTTAGTTCTTAAAGTTCTTCAAGGGGTTCCATTTGAACCTATGCATTTCATAGATATTAAGCTTCTATCTTGGAAAGTTTTGTTTTTAGTAGCTATCTCTTCGGCTCGAAGAGTTTCTGAGCTATCTGCTTTACAATGTGATTCCGCTTACCTTGTTTTCCATGCAGATAAGGTGGTTTTACGTACCAAACCTGGGTTTCTTCCTAAGGTTGTTTCTAATAAGAATATCAATCAAGATATTGTGGTTCCTTCTTTGTGTCCTAATCCTTCATCTAAGAAGGAACGTCTGTTACACAATCTTGATGTGGTTCGTGCTTTAAAATTCTACTTACAAGCAACTAAAGATTTCCGTCAAACATCTTCTTTGTTGTTTATTCTGGTAAACGGAGAGGTCAAAGGGCTACGGCTACCTCTTTCCTTTTGGCTGAAAAGCATCATCCGTTTGGCCTATGAGACTGCTGGACGGCAGCCTCCTGAAAGGATTACTGCTCATTCTACTAGAGCTGTGGCTTCCACATGGGCTTTTAAAAATGAGGCTTCTGTTGAACAGATTTGTAAGGCGATGACTTGGTCTTCGCTTCATACTTTTTCCAAATTTTACAAATTCGATACTTTTGCTTCTTTGGAGGCTATTTTTGGGAGAAAGGTTCTACAAGCAGTGGTGCCTTCCGTTTAAGGTCCCTGTCTTGTCCCTCCCTTCATCCGTGTCCTAAAGCTTTGGTATTAGTATCCCACAAGTAAGGATGAATCCGTGGACTCGATACATCTTACAAGAGAAAACATAATTTATGCTTACCTGATAAATTTATTTCTCTTGTGATGTATAGAGTCCACTGCCCGCCCTGTTTATTAAGACAGGCATATATATTTCTCCAACATAGGTGTGTCCGGTCCACGGCGTCATCCTTACTTGTGGGATATTCTCCTCCCCAACAGGAAATGGCAAAGAGCCCAGCAAAGCTGGCCATATAGTCCCTCCCAGGCTCCGCCTACCCCAGTCATTCTCTTTGCCGTTGCACAGGCAACATCTCCACGGAGATGGCTAAGAGTTTTTTTGGTGTTTAAATGTAGTTTTATTCTTCAATCAAGAGTTTATTTTAAAATAGTGCTGGTATGTACTATTTACTCTGAAACAGAAAAGAGATGAAGATTTCTGTTTGTAAGAGGAAAATTATTTTAGCAACCGTTACTAAAATCGATGGCTGTTTCCACACAGGACTGTTGAGATGAATTAACTTCAGTTGGGGGAAACAGTGAGCAGACTTTTGCTGCTTGAGGTATGACACATTTCTAACAAGACTTGGTAATGCTGGAAGCTGTCATTTTCCCTATGGGAACCGGTAAGCCATTTTCTTAGTTTAGTATAAGAATAAAGGGCTTCATTAGGGCTTAAAAAACTGGTAGACATTTTTCTGGGCTAAAACGATTACTTTACTAAGCATATTTGGCAGATTATAACTATTAATAGTTATTATAATCTTGGGGATTGTTTTAAAAAAACGGCAGGCACTGTATTGGACACCTTTTTCACTGGGGGCCTTTTCTAGTCATAGGCAGAGCCTCATTTTCGCGCCACTAATGCGCAGTTGTTTTTGGAAAGCAAGGCATGCAGATGCATGTGTGAGGAGCTAAGAACCACTGAAAAAGCTTATAGAAGGCATCATTTGGTATCGTATTCCCCTCTGGGCTTGGTTGGGTCTCAGCAAAGCAGATACCTGGGACTGTATAGGGGTTAAATGTAAAAACGGCTCCGGTTCCGTTATTTTAAGGGTTAAAGTTTTCAAATTTGGTGTGCAATACTTTTAAGGCTTTAAGATACTGTGGTGAAATTTTGGTGAATTTTGAACAATTCCTTCATACTTTTTCACATATTCAGTAATAAAGTGTGTTCAGTTTAAAATTTAAAGTGACAGTAACGGTTTTATTGTAAAACGTTTTTTGTGCTTTGTTGACAAGTTTAAGCCTGTTTAACATGTCTGAACCATCAGATAACGATGTTCTATATGTATGAAAGCCAAGGTTTCTCCCCATTTAAATATATG
The DNA here is from genome assembly GCF_027579735.1 of Bombina bombina. Classification (NCBI taxonomy): domain Eukaryota; kingdom Metazoa; phylum Chordata; class Amphibia; order Anura; family Bombinatoridae; genus Bombina; species Bombina bombina. The sequence goes on from NC_069503.1 coordinate 1,128,954,364, forward strand.
TGATAATTGTGTCATAGTGTCCAAACAAAGTAGGGACAATAATGCCATAGATAATGATATTGCCCATGATGATTCCTCAAATGAGGGGAGTAAGCATGGTACTGCATCATCCCCTTCTGTGTCTACTCCAGTTTTGCCCACACAAGAGGCCCCTAGTACATCTAGTGCGCCAATACTTATTACCATGCAACAATTAACGGCTGTAATGGATAATTCTATTGCAAACATTTTATCCAAAATGCCTACTTATCAGAGAAAGCGCGATTGCTCTGTTTTAAACACTGAAGAGCAAGAGGACGCTGATGATAACTGTTCTGACATGCCCTCACACCAATCTGAAGGGGCCAGGAGGGAGATTTTGTCTGAGGGAGAAATTTCAGATTCAGGGAAAATTTCTCAACAAGCTGAACCTGATGTTGTAACATTTAAATTTAAATTAGAACATCTCCACGCACTACTTAAGGAGGTATTATCTACTCTGGATGATTGTGACAATTTGGTCATTCCAAAGAAATTCATAAGGTGTCAATCAGACAACATGACGACTGTTGCATATATCAACCATCAGGGGGGAACAAGGAGTTCCCTGGTGATGGAGGAGCATCCGGGGGAGTGGGAACTCCATCCGGAAATCTTTGCCCAAATAACTCAATTATGGGGCATTCCAGACATGAATCTGATGGCCTCTCGTCAGAACTTCAAGGTCCCTTGTTACGGGTCCAAATCCAGGGATCCCAAGGCGACTCTAGTGGATATAATAGTAGCACCTTGGATCTTCAACCTAGCTTATGTATTCCCACCGTTTCCTCTCATTCCCAGGCTGGTAGCCAGGATTAATCAGGAGAGGGCTTCGGTGATCTTGATAGTTCCTGCGTGGCCACGCAGGACTTGGTATGCAGACCTGGTGAATATGTCATCGGCTCCACCATGGAAGCTACCTTTGAGACAGGACCTTCTTGTTCAGGGTCCATTCGAACATCCGAATCTGGTTTCCCTCCAACTGACTGCTTGGAGATTGAACGCTTGATTCTATCAAAGCGTGGGTTTTCAGATTCTGTAATAGATACTCTTATTCAGGCTAGAAAGCCTGTAACTAGAAAAATTTACCATAAAATATGGAAAAAATATATCTGTTGGTGTGAATCTAAAGGATTCCCATGGAACAAGATAAAAATTCCTAAGATTCTTTCCTTTCTACAAGAAGGTTTGGAGAAAGGATTATCTGCAAGTTCTCTGAAGGGACAGATCTCTGCTTTATCTGTTTTACTTCACAAAAGGCTGGCAGCTGTGCCAGACGTTTAAGCGTTTGTTCAGGCTCTGGTTAGAATCAAGCCTGTTTACAGACCTTTGACTCCTCCCTGGAGTCTTAATCTAGTTCTTTCAGTTCTTCAAGGGGTTCCGTTTGAACCCTTATATTCCGTAGATATTAAGTTATTATCGTGGAAAGTTTGGTTTTTTGGTTGCAATTTCTTCTGCTAGAAGAGTTTCTGAGTTATCTGCTCTGCAGTGTTCTCCGCCCTATCTGGTCCATGCAGATAATGTGGTTTTGCGTACTGAGCCTGGTTTTCTTCCGAAGGTTGTTTCCAACAAAAATATTAACCAGGAGATAGTTGTGCCTTCTTTGTGTCCGAATCCAGTTTCAGAGAAGGAACGTTTGTTACACAATTTGGACGTAGTCCGTGCTCTAAAATTCTATTTAGAGGTTACTGAAGGTTTCAGACAAACATCTTCTTCGTTTGTTGTTTATTCTGGTAAAAGGAGAGGTAAAAAAGCAACTTCTACCTCTCTTTCCTTTTGGCTTAAAAGCATTATCAGATTGGCTTTTGAGACTGCCGGACGGCAGCCTCCTGAAAGTATCACAGCTCACTCCACTAGGGCTGTGGCTTCCACATGGGCCTTCAAGAACGAGGCTCCTGTTGACCAGATATGTAAGGCAGCGACTTGGTCTTCATTGCACTCTTTTGCCAAATTTTACAAATTTTATACTTTTGCTTCTTCGGAGGCTATTTTTGGGAGAAAGGTTTTGCAAGCCGTGGTGCCTTCCGTTTAGGTGACCTGATTTGCTCCCTCCCTTCATCCGTGTCCTAAAGCTTTGGTATTGGTTCCCACAAGTAAGGATGACGCCGTGGACCGGACACACCTATGTTGGAGAAAACAGAATTTATGCTTACCTGATAAATTACTTTCTCCAACGGTGTGTCCGGTCCACGGCCCGCCCTGGTTTTTTAATCAGGTCTGATGAATTATTTTCTCTAACTACAGTCACCACGTTACCATATGGTTTCTCCTATATATATTTCCTCCTGTCCGTCGGTCGAATGACTGGGGTAGGCGGAGCCTGGGAGGGACTATATGGCCAGCTTTGCTGGGCTCTTTGCCATTTCCTGTTGGGGAGGAGAATATCCCACAAGTAAGGATGACGCCGTGGACCGGACACACCGTTGGAGAAAGTAATTTATCAGGTAAGCATAAATTCTGTTTTTTATTTTTAAACTTTCAGTCACCACTGCACCCTATGGTTTCTCCTTTTTCTTCCTAGCCTTCGGTCGAATGACTGGGGGGTGGAGCTAAGGGGGGAGCTATATAGGCAGCTCTGCTGTGGGTGCTCTCTTTGCCGCTTCCTGTAGGGGAGGAGAATATCCCACAAGTAAGGATGAATCCGTGGACTCGATACATCACAAGAGAAATAAATTGACCTGGTTTCCTTCATTAGGTTGTTTCAAATAAGAATATTAATCAGGAAATTGTTGTTCCTTCCTTGTGTCCTAATCCTTCTTCTATGAAGGAGCGTCTGTTACATAACTTGGACGTGGTCCGTGCCTTGAAGTTTTACTTACAAGCGACTACGGATTTCAGTCAATCAAGGATTTCTGTCAAAGCGTAGGGGTCAGAAAGCTACGGCTACCTTTCTTTCTTTCTTTTTGGCTGAAGAGTATCTTCCGCCTGGCATATGAGACTGCTGGACAGCAGCCTCCTGAAAGAATTACGGCTCATTCTACTAGGGCTGTGGCTTCCACATGGGCATTTAAAACCAATGCTTCTGTTGAACAGATTTGCAAGGCTGCAACTTGGTCGTCTCTTCACACGTTTTCCAAATTTGACAAATTTGATACTTTTGCTTCTTCTGAGGCTGGTTTTGGGAGAATGGTTCTTCAAGCAGTGGTGCCTTCCGTTTAGGTCCCTGTCTTGTCCCTCCCTTTTATCCGTGTCCTGTAGCTTTGGTATTGTATCCCACAAGTAAGGATGAAATCAGTGGACTCGTCATATCTTGTAGAAGAAAAGGAAATTTATGCTTACCTGATAAATTGATTTCTTCTACAATATGATGAGTCCACGGCCCACCCTGTCATTTCTAAGACAGGTATGTATGTATTTTTGTAAACTTCAGTCACCTCTGCACCTTGGCTTTTCCTTTCTCTTCCTAACTTCGGTCGAATGACTGGAGGTGGAGGGATGGGAGGAGCTATATATATACAGCTCTGCTGTGGTGCTAGCAGGAGGTTAAATCCCACAAGTAAGGATGAAATCCGTGGACTCGTCCTATCGTAGAAGAAATAAATTTATCAGGTAAGCATAAATTTCCTTTTTGAGTAGACTGTCCCTTTAAGTGGTGCATTATTAGTATGCTTATTGTGCTTGTTATTAAGTGGTGCGTTATTAGTATGCTCATTGTGCTTATTAAGTGGTGCATTAGTATGCTTATTGTGCTTATTAAGTGGTGCATTATTAGTATGCTTATTGTGCTTGTTATTAAGTGGTGCAATATTAGTATGCTTATTGTGCTTGTTATTAAGTGGTGCGTTATTAGTATGCTTATTGTGCTTGTTAAGCGGTGCGTTATTAGTATGCTTATTGTGGTGCATTATTAGTATGCTTATTGTGCTTGTTAAAGGGACACTGAACCCAAATTGTTTATTTCATGATTCAGATAGAGCATGACATATTAGGCAACTTTGTAATTTACTCCTATTAAATTTTCTTCATTCTCTTGGTATCATTTGAAATGCAAGAATTAAATTTTAGATGCCGGCCTATTTCTTTCATGTAATTAACAAGAGTCCATGAGCTAGTGACGTATGGGATATACATTCCTACCAGGAGGGGCAAAGTTTCCCAAACCTTAAAATGCCTATAAATACACCCCTCACCACACCCACAAATCAGTTTTACAAACTTTGCCTCCAAGGGAGGTGGTGAAGTAAGTTTGTGCTAGATTCTACGTTGATATGCGCTCCGCAGCAAGTTGGAGCCCGGTTTTCCTCTCAGCGTGCAGTGAATGTCAGAGGGATGTGAAGAGAGTATTGCCTATTGAATGCAGTGATCTCCTTCTACGGGGTCTATTTCATAAGGTTCTCTGTTATCGGTCGTAGAGATTCATCTCTTACCTCCCTTTTCAGATCGACGATATACTCTTATATTTACCATTTCCTCTACTGATTCTCGTTTCAGTACTGGTTTGGCTTTCTACAAACATGTAGATGAGTGTCCTGGGGTAAGAAAGTCTTATTTTCTGTGACACTCTAAGCTATGGTTGGGCACTTTATTTATAAAGTTCTAAATATATGTATTCAAACATTTATTTGCCTTGACTCAGAATGTTCAACTTTCCTTATTTCCAGACAGTCAGTTTCATATTTGGGATTATGCATTGAATTATCATATTTTTTCTTACCTCAAAAAATTTGACTTTTTTCCCTGTGGGCTGTTAGGCTCGCGGGGGCTGAAAATGCTTCATTTTATTGCGTCATTCTTGGCGCGGACTTTTTTGGCGCAAAAATTCTTTTCCGTTTCCGGCGTCATACGTGTCGCCGGAAGTTGCGTCATTTTTTGACGTTATTTTGCGTCAAAGATGTCGGCGTTCCGGATGTGGCGTCATTTTTGGCGCCAAAAGCATTTAGGCGCCAAATAATGTGGGCGTCTTTTTTGGCGCTAAAAAATATGGGCGTCATTTTTGTCTCCACATTATTTAAGTCTCATTATTTATTGCTTCTGGTTGCTAGAAGCTTGTTCACTGGCATTTTTTTCCCATTCCTGAAACTGTCATTTAAGGAATTTGATCAATTTTGCTTTATATGTTGTTTTTTTCTTTTACATATTGCAAGATGTTCCACGTTGCAACTGAGTCAGAAGATACTACAGGAAAATCACTGCACAGTGCTGGAGCTACCAAGCTAAGTCTGCTATAAACTTTTGGTATCTGTTTTCTCCAGCTGTTATTTGTATTGCATGTCATGTCAAACTTATTAATGCAGATAAAATTTCCTTTAGTACTGTTACATTACCTGTTGCTGTCCGTCAACATCTAATTTTCAGAGTGTTCCTGATAACATAAGAGATTTTATTTTTTAAATCCATTAAGAAGGTTATGTCTGTTATTTCTCCTTCTAGTATACATAAAAGTCTTTTAAAACTTCTCTTTTTTTCAGATGAATTTTTAAATGAACATCATCATTCTGATACTGATAATGGTTCTTCTGGTTCAGAGGTTTCTGTCTCAGAGGTTGATGCTGATAAATCTTTGTATTTGTTCAAGATGGAATTTATTCGTTCTTTACTTAAAGAAGTGTTATTTGCATTAGAAATAGAGGATTCTGGTCCTCTTGATACTAAATGTAAACGTTTAAATAAGGTTTTTAAATCTCCTGTAGTTATTCCAGAAGTGTTTTATCTCCCTGATGCTATTTCTGAAGTAATTTCCAGGGAATGGAATAATTTGGGTAATTTATTTACTCCTTCTAGACGTTTAAGCAAATTATATCCTGTGCCATCTGACAGATTAGAGTTTTTTGGGACAAAAATCCCTAAGGTTATGGGGCTGTCTCTACTCCTGCTAATGTACTACTATTCCTATGGCAGATAGTACTTCATTTAAGGATCCTTTAGATAGGAAAATTGAATCTTTTCTAAGAAAAGCTTACTTATGTTCAGGTAATCTTCTTAGACCTGCTATATTTTTAGCGGATGTTGCTGCAGCTTCAACTTTTTGGTTAGAAGCTTTAGCGCAACAAGTAACAGATCATAATTTTATAGCATTATTATTATTCTATAACATGCTAATAATTTTATTGGTGATACCATCTTTTGATATCATTAGAGTTGATGTCAGGTATATGTCTCTAGCTATTTTAGCTAGAAAAGCTTTATGGATTAAACTTGGAATGCTGACATGTCTTCTAAGTCAACTTTGCTTTCCCTTTCTTTCCAGGGTAAATAATCATTTCGTTCCTTTCCTCACAACAAGGAACAAAAGCCTGATCCTTCATCCTCAGGAGCGGTATCAGTTTGGAAACTATTTCCAGTTTGGAATATATCCAAGCCTTATAGAAACCTATAGCCAGCTCCTAAGTATCTATGAAGGTGCGGCCCTTATTCCAGCTCAGCTGGTATGGGGCAGATTACGTTTTCTTCAAAGAAATTTGGATCAATTCCGTTCTTAATCTCTGGTTTCAGAAACATTGTTTCAGAAAGGTACAGAATTGGCTTCAAGTTAAGGCCTCCTGCTAAGAGATTCTTTTCTTTCCCGTGTCCCAGTTGACACAGCAAGGCTCAGCATTTCTGAAATGTGTTTCAGATCTAGAGTTGGCTGGAGTATTTATGCCAGTTCCAGTTCTGGAACAGGGGCTGGGGTTTTATTTTATCTCTTCATTGTACCAAAGAAGGTCAATTCCTTCAGACCAGTTCTGGATCTATCATTATTGAATCGTTATGTTAGGATACCGACATTCAAGATGGTTACTGTAGGACTATCCTGCCTTTTGTTTAGCAAGGGCATTATATGTCTACAATAGATTTACAGGATGTGTATCTGCATATTCCGATTCATCCAGATCACTTTTAGTGTCTGAGATTCTCTTTTTAGACAAGCATTACCAGTTTTGTGGCTCTACTGTTTGGCCTAGCCTCAGTTCCAAGAATTTTTTTCAAAGGTTCTCGGTGCCCTTCTTTCTGTAATCAGAGAATAGGGTTTTGGTATTTCCTTATTTGGACGATATCTTGGTACTTGCTCAGTCTTCTCATTTTCGAAGAATCTCATACGAATCGACTTGTGTTGTTTCTTCAAGTTCATGGTTGGAGGATCAATTTACCAATCGGTTCATTGATTCCTCAGACAAGGGTAACCTTTTTAGGTTTCTAGATAAATTCAGTGTCTATGACTCTGTCCTTGTCAGACAAGAGAAGTTTAACATTGATATCAGCTTGTCAAAACCTTCAGTCACAATCATTCCCTTTGGTAGCCTTATGCATGGAAATGTTGGGTCTTAGGACTGCCGCATCAGATGCGATCTCCTTTGCTCGTTTTCACATGCGACCTCTTCAGCTCTGTATGCTGAACCAATGGTGCAGGGATTACTCAAAGATATCTCAATTAATATCTTTAAACCGATTTTACGACACTCTCTGACATGGTGGACAGATCACCATCGTTTAGTTCAGGGGGCTTCTTTGTTCTTCCGACCTGGACTATAATCTCAACAGATACAAGTCTTACAGGTTGGGGAGCTGTGTGGGGGTATCTGACGGCACAAGGGGTTTGGGAATCTCAGGAGGTGAGATTTCCGATCAATATTTTGGAACTCCGTGCAATTTTCAGAGCTCTTCAGTCTTGGCCTCTTCTAAAGAGAGAGTTGTTCATTGTTTTCAGATAAGACAATGTCACAACTGTGGCATACATCAATCATCAAGGAGGGACTCACAGTCCTCTGGCTATGAAAGAAGTATCTCGAATTTTGGTTTGGGCGGAATCCAGCTCCTGTCTAATCTCTGCGGTTTTTATCCCAGGTATGGACAATTGGAAAGCGGATTATCTCAGTCGCCAAACGTTGCATCCGGGCGAATGGTCTCTTCACCCAGAGGTATTTCTTCAGATTGTTCAAATGTGGGAACTTCCAGAAATAAATCTGATGGCTTCTCATCTAAACAAGAAACTTCCCAGGTATCTGTCCAGATCCCGGGATCCTCAGGCGAAGGCAGTGGATGCATTTTCACTTCCTTGGAAGTATCATCCTGCCTATATCTTTCCGCCTCTAGTTCTTCTTCCAAGAGTAATCTCCAAGATTCTGAAGGAATGCTCGTTCTGCTGGTAGCTCCGGCATGGCCTCACAGGTTTTGGTATGCGGATCCTGTCCGGATGGCCTCTTGCCAACCGTGGACTCTTCCGTTAAGACCAGACCTTTTGTCTCAAGGTCCTTTTTTCCATCAGGATCTGAAATCCTTAAATTTAAAGGTATGGAGATTGAACGCTTGATTCTTGGTCAAAGAGGTTTCTCTGACTCTGTGTTTAATACTATGTTACAGGCTCGTAAATCTGTATCCAGAGAGATATATTATAGAGTCTGGAAGACCTATATTTCTTGGTGTCTTTCTCATCATTTTTCTTGGCATTCTTTTAGAATACCGAGAATATTACAATTTCTTCAGGATGGTTTAGATAAGGGTTTGTCCGCAAGTTCCTTGAAAGGTCAAATCTCTGCTCTTTCTGTTCTTTTTCACAGAAAGATTGCTATTCTTCCTGATATTCATTGTTTTGTACAAGCTTTGGTTCGTATAAAGCCTGTCATTAAGTCAATTTCTCCTCCTTGGAGTTTGAATTTGGTTCTGGGGGCTCTTCAAGCTCCTCCATTTGAACCTATGCATTCATTGGATATTAAATTACTTTCTTGGAAAGTTTTGTTCCTTTTGGCCATCTCTTCTGCCAGAAGAGTTTCTGAATTATCTGCTCTTTCTCCAACATAGGTGTGTCCGGTCCACGGCGTCATCCTTACTTGTGGGATATTCTCTTCCCCAACAGGAAATGGCAAAGAGCCCAGCAAAGCTGGTCACATGATCCCTCCTAGGCTCCGCCTACCCCAGTCATTCTCTTTGCCGTTGTACAGGCAACATCTCCACGGAGATGGCTTAGAGTTTTTTAGTGTTTAACTGTAGTTTTTATTATTCAATCAAGAGTTTGTTATTTTGAAATAGTGCTGGTATGTACTATTTACTCAGAAACAGAAAAGAGATGAAGATTTCTGTTTGTATGAGGAAAATGATTTTAGCAACCGTAACTAAAATCCATGGCTGTTCCACACAGGACTGTTGAGAGCAATTAACTTCAGTTGGGGGAACAGTGTGCAGTCTCTTGCTGCTTGAGGTATGACACATTCTAACAAGACGATGTAATGCTGGAAGCTGTCATTTTCCCTATGGGATCCGGTAAGCCATGTTTATTACGATCGTAAATAAGGGCTTCACAAGGGCTTATTAAGACTGTAGACTTTTTCTGGGCTAAATCGATTCATTATTAACACATATTTAGCCTTGAGGAATCATTTTATCTGGGTATTTTGATATAATAATATCGGCAGGCACTGTATTAGACACCTTATTCCTTAGGGGCTTTCCTAAAGCATAAGCAGAGCCTCATTTTCGCGCCGGTGTGGCGCACTTGTTTTTGAGAGGCATGGCATGCAGTCGCATGTGAGAGGAGCTCTGATACTTAGAAAATACTTTCTGAAGGCGTCATTTGGTATCGTATTCCCCTTTGGGCTTGGTTGGGTCTCAGCAAAGCAGATACCAGGGACTGTAAAGGGGTTAAAGTTTAAAACGGCTCCGGTTCCGTTATTTTAAGGGTTAAAGCTTCCAAATTTGGTGTGCAATACTTTTAAGGCTTTAAGACACTGTGGTGAAAATTTGATAAATTTTGTACAATTCCTCCTTGTTTGTTGTTTATTCCGGTAAAAGGAGAGGTCAAAAAGCAACTTCTACCTCTCTCTCTTTTTGGATTAAAAGCATCATCAGATTGGCTTACGAGACTGCCGGACGGCAGCCTCCCGAAAGAATCACAGCTCATTCCACTAGGGCTGTGGCTTCCACATGGGCCTTCAAGAACGAGGCTTCTGTTGATCAGATATGTAGGGCAGCGACTTGGTCTTCACTGCACACTTTTACCAAATTTTACAAGTTTGATACTTTTGCTTCTTCTGAGGCTATTTTTGGGAGAAAGGTTTTGCAAGCCGTGGTGCCTTCCATTTAGGTGACCTGATTTGCTCCCTCCCTTCATCCGTGTCCTAAAGCTTTGGTATTGGTTCCCACAAGTAAGGATGACGCCGTGGACCGGACACACCTATGTTGGAGAAAACAGAATTTATGTTTACCTGATAAATTACTTTCTCCAACGGTGTGTCCGGTCCACGGCCCGCCCTGGTTTTTTAATCAGGTCTGATAATTTATTTTCTTTAACTACAGTCACCACGGTACCATATGGTTTCTCCTATGCAAATATTCCTCCTTAACGTCGGTCGAATGACTGGGGTAGGCGGAGCCTAGGAGGGATCATGTGACCAGCTTTGCTGGGCTCTTTGCCATTTCCTGTTGGGGAAGAGAATATCCCACAAGTAAGGATGACGCCGTGGACCGGACACACCGTTGGAGAAAGTAATTTATCAGGTAAACATAAATTCTGTTTTCTTGTGAGTCTCCTTTTCTGATTCTTCATCAGGATAAGGCGGTGTTGCGAACTTCTTTTGAATTTTTACCTAAAGTTGTGAATTCCAACAACATTGGTAGAGAAATTGTGGTTCCTTCATTATGTCCTAATCCTAAGAATTCTAAGGAGAAATCGTTGCATTCTTTGGATGTTGTTAGAGCTTTGAAATATTATGTTGAAGCTACGAAATCTTTCTGTAAGACTTCTAGTCTATTTGTTATCTTTTCCGGTTCTAGGAAAGGCCAGAAAGCTTCTGCCATTTCTTTGGTATCTTGGTTGAAATCTTTAATTCATCTTGCCTATGTTGAGTCGGGTAAAATTCCGCCTCAGAGAATTACAGCTCATTCTACTAGGTCAGTATCTACTTCCTGGGCGTTTAGGAATGAAGATTCGGTTGACCAGATCTGCAAAGCAGCAACTTGGCCCTCTTTGCATACTTTTACTAAATTCTACCATTTTGATGTATTTTCTTCTTCTGAAGCAGTTTTTGGTAGAAAAGTTCTTCAGGCAGCGGTTTCAGTTTGAATCTTCTGCTTATGTTTTTTGTTAAACTTTATTTTGGGTGTGGATTATTTTCAGCAGGAATTGGCTGTCTTTATTTTATCCCTCCCTCTCTAGTGACTCTTGTGTGGAAAGATCCACATCTTGGGTAGTCATTATCCCATACGTCACTAGCTCATGGACTCTTGTTAATTACATGAAAGAAAACATAATTTATGTAAGAACTTACCTGATAAATTAATTTCTTTCATATTAACAAGAGTCCATGAGGCCCACCCTTTTTTGTGGTGGTTATGATTTTTTTGTATAAAGCACAATTATTCCAATTCCTTATTTTATATGCTTCGCACTTTTTTTCTTATCACCCCACTTCTTGGCTATTCGTTAAACTGATTTGTGGGTGTGGTGAGGGGTGTATTTATAGGCATTTTAAGGTTTGGGAAACTTTGCCCCTCCTGGTAGGAATGTATATCCCATACGTCACTAGCTCATGGACTCTTGTTAATATGAAAGAAATGAATTTATCAGGTAAGTTCTTACATAAATTATGTTTTTTGGTGAACAACCTGGGTTGTTCTTGCTGATTGGTGGATAAATTTATCCACCAATAAAGTGCTGTCCAGAGTACTGAACCAAACAAAAAAGCTTAAATGTTTTTTTCAATAAAGATAGCAAGAGAAAGAAGAAAAATTGATAATAGGAGTGAATTAGAAAGTTGCTTAAAATTGCATGCTCTATCTGAATCATGAAAGAAAAAAATTGGGTTCAGTGTCCCTTTTAAGTGGTGCGTTATTAGTATGCTTATTGGGATTGTTAAGCGGTGCGTTATTAGTATGCTTATTGTGCTTGTTATTAAGTGGTGCGTTATTAGTATGCTTATTGTGCTCGTTAAGTGGTGCGTTATTAGTATGCTTTGTGCTTGTTATTTGTATTAAAGGGACATAATACTCAGATGCTAAATCACTTGAAACTGAGGCAGCATAACTGTAAAAAGCTGGAAAATATCACCTGAGCATCTCTATGTAGAAAAGGAAGATATTTTACCTCACAATTTCCTCAGCTCAGTAGAGTAAGTCCTGTGTAAAAAGTTTTACTTCAGCTGCTGCCCAGCTGCAGGTAAAAAAAAAAATGAACTGCAGCCAATCAGCATCAGCAGTGCTGAGGTCATGAACTGTTTTACTGTGATCTCATGAGATTTCACTTAACTCTCATGAGATATCATAGTAAACTTCCTTAATCTGAATAGGGAAATATGAGTGTACACGAGGCTCATCGTGCTTCTTATTTATTAAGTGGTGCGTTATTAGTATGCTTAATTGGTGTGTTTATTAGAATGCACAGTGTGCTCATTTATTAAGTGGTGCGTTGTTTTCCTTCCATAAGGCAGGGAGAGCCCACATCTTCATTCCTTACTGTTGGGAAATACAACACCTGGCTACCAGGAGGAGGCAAAGACACCCCAGCCAAAGGCTTAAATATTCCTCCCACTTCCCCTATCCCTCAGTCATGTTTTGCCTTTCGTCACAGTAGGAGGTGGCAGAGAAGTGTCATAAGATTTGGATAGTCCTGTAATGGGTATGTTCACTTCAAAGAAAGGTCTGGAGTTTTAAGTAATCAAGTCAACCTCTCAGTGAGAGTATTGATGAGTTAGTCTGGAGATGCAGAGAAAGTTTTTCTGTGAACCCATCCAGACTGCCGACTTAACAGCTCCCGGGCAATCAGTGTTGGCGAGTCCATGTCAGAGGCGTCGCTACAAGACTGTCACGCTTGAGAGGTTCTGCCTGTTCCACAGCATGGATCCTGGAGGTAAGATCATTTTATATATACATTGCTATCACAGTATGGCTCCTTTATGCCTCGATAGGATCAAGGGATATCTCCTTCAGGAAGATTATTAGAACAGCAAGGGGTTATTTATAACTGCTTTTATGTGAGAGTTCTTTGGGCTCATAGACTGTATGCTTTTGGCTTGGAACAAACAGGTTTCACTTTTGTTTTGGTGTGTTTCACAGCTCATAATAGCTTGGCGCCTTTTTCATCGCAGGGGAAGTCCTGTCCTACGCACTACGCAACTGGGTGCATTCTTTTCTCCAACATTGGTGTGTCCGGTCCACGGCGTCATCCTTACTTGTGGGAATATTCTCTTCTCCAACAGGAAATGGCAAAGAGCACAGCAAAAGCTGCCCATATAGCCCCTCCTCAGGCTCCGCCCCCCAGTCATTCTCTTTGCCGCTCTGAACAAGTAGCATCTCCACGGAGATGGTGAAGAGTATGTGGTGTTTAGTTGTAGTTTTTTATTCTTCTATCAAGAGTTTGTTATTTTAAAATAGTGCCGGTTTGTACTATTTACTCTAAAACAGAAAAGGATGAAGAGTTCTGTTTAAAAGAGGAGTATGATTTTAGCAGCAGTAACTAAAATCAATTGCTGTTCCCACACAGGACTGTTGAGCCCAGAGAACTTCAGTTGGGGGGAACAGTTTGCAGACTTTTCTGCTCAAGGTATGACTAGTCCATTTTCTAACAAGACTGTGTAATGCTAGAAGACTGTCATTTCTCTTGTTAAGTGTATCCAGTCCACGGATCATCCATTACTTATGGGAAGGTGATCCACAGCTCTACTGTGGCAGTTTTCTTGTGTCTGTTTTTAAAAACGTCTGTCGTTTTTTTGATCTGTTTTTTGCATTAAGGGGTTAATCATCCATTTGCAAGTGGGTGCAATGCTCTGTTACCTTATTACATGTACTGTAAAAATTTCGTTTATTTTACTGCCTTTTTTCACTGTTTTTCAAATTTTGACAAAATTTGTTTCTCTTAAAGGCACAGTAACGTTTTATATATTTGCTTGTTAACTTGATTTAAAGTGTTTTCCAAGCTTACTAGTCTCTTTATTAGTCTGTTCTAACATGTCTGACATAGAGGATGCTCTGTGTTCATTATGTTTTAAAGCCATGGTGGAACCCCATCTTAGAATGTGTACCAGATGTACTGATTTCATGTTAAACTATAAAGAGCATTTTTTGTTTTTAAAAAAAAGAAAAAAAAAAAAAAAAAAAGAAAACATTATCACCAGAGGATTCTGTCGTGGGGGTAGTTATGCCGACTAACTCTCCCCACGTGTCAGATCTTTTGACTCCCGCTTTAGGGACTCACGCTCAAATGGCGCCAAGTACATCAAGGGCACCCATAGCGTTTATTTTACCAGGGGATTCTGTTGAGGGGAAAGTTATGCCGACTAACTCTCCCCACGTGTCAGACCCTTCGACTCCCGCTTCAGGGACTCACGCTCAAATGGCGCCAAGTACATCAAGGGCGCCCATAGCGTTTATTTTACAAGACGTGACAAAGGTGGTGAATAATACTCTGGCAGCAGTATTAGTCAGGCTACCTAAAATTAAAGGAAAGCAGATAGCTCTGGGGGTAGATACAGAGCATACAGACGCTTTAAGAACCATGAATGATACTATCTCACAATATGCTTAGTCTGTGGGTGAATGACTCAGGGTAGATGATTTAACCTGATTCTGATATTTCTACATTTAAAATTTATACTTCAGAACCTCCACTTGTTGCTCAGGGAGGCTTTGGCTGCTCTGAATGAATGTGTACAATCACAGGGCCAGAGAAATTGTGTAGACTGGTTAAATAATATGCAGTGCCGGTGTGTGCTGATGTTTTTCCAATACCTAAAGAAGTTACTAAAATTTTTTTTAATAAGGAATGGGATAGACCAGGTGTGCTGTTCTCTTCCCCTCCTATTTTTTTTAGAAGAATGTTTTCTAATAGTTACCACCACACGGGACTTCTGGCAGACAGTTCCTAAGGTGGAGAGAAGAGTTTCTACTCTAGCTAAGCATACCACTACCTCTGGCAAGGACAGTTGTGCTTTTTAGATCCAATGAATAAAAAATGTTTATTCAACAGGGTTTTATCCTGCAGCCCCTTGCATACATTGCTTCTGTCACTGCTGCTGCGGCGTTCTTGGTTGAGTCTCTTGATGAGGCTTTATAGTTAGCGACTCCATTGGATGAATATATTGACAAGCTTATGCTAGCCAAATTCCTTTGTTTTCTGATGCCTTTGTTCATTTGACTAGACTAACGGCTAAGAATTCTGTTTTTTCTCTTGTTAAGTGTATCCAGTCCACGGATCATCCATTACTTATGGAATATATTCTCCTTCCCAACAGGAAGCTGCAAGAGTCCACCCACAGCAAAGCTGCTATATAGCTCCTCCCCTAACTGCCATATTCAGTCATTCTCTTGCAAGCCTCAACATAGATAGGAGGTTGTGAGAGTCTGTGGTGCTTTCTACTTAGTTTATTCTTCAATCAAAAGTTTGTTATTTTTAAATGGCACCGGAGTGTGCTGTTTATCTCAGGCAGTATTTGGAAGAAGAATCTGCCTGCGTTTTTCTATGATCTTAGCAGACGTAACTAAGATCCATTTGCTGTTCTCACACATTCTGAGGAGTGAGGTACTTCAGAGGGGGAATGGCGTGCAGGTTTTCCTGCAGATAAGGTATGTGCAGTAAAATATTTTTCTAAGGAATGGAATTGACTAAGAAAATACTGCTGATACCGAAGTAATGTAAGTAAAGCCTTAAATGCAGCGATAGCGACTGGTATCAGGCTTATTAATAGAGATACATACTCTTGTAAAAATGTGTTTTAAAACGTTTGCTGGCATGTTTAATCGTTTTTTAACATATGTTTGGTGATAAAACTTATTGGGGCCTAAGTTTTTTCCACATGGCTGGCTTAAATTTTGCATAGAAACAGTTAACTGAAGCTTCCCACTGTTGGCTGTGGCAGTTTGTTGTGTCTGTTTTTAAAAACGTCTATGTCATTTTTTTTTTTTTATTTTTTTTTTTAATCTGTTTTTTGCATTAAGGGGTTAATCATCCATTTGCAAGTGGGTGCAATGCTCTGCTAACTTGTTACATACACTGTAAAAATTTCGTTTGTTTTACTGCCTTTTTTTCACTGTTTTTCAAATTTTGACAAAATTTGTTTCTCTTAAAGGCACAGTAACGTTTTATATATTTGCTTGTTAACTTGATTTAAAGTGTTTTCCAAGCTCACTAGTCTCATTATTAGTCTGTTCTAACATGTCTGACATAGAGGAAGCTCTGTGTTCATTATGTTTTAAAGCCATGGTGGAACCCCATCTTAGAATGTGTACCAGATGTACTGATTTCATGTTAAACAATAAAGATCATTTTTTGTCTTTAAAAACATTATCACCAGAGGATTCTGTCGTGGGGGTAGTTATGCCGACTAACTCTCCCCACGTGTCAGACCTTTTGACTCCCGCTTTAGGGACTCACGCTCAAATGTCGCCAAGTACATCAAGGGCACCCATAGCGTTTCTTTTACCAGGGGATTCTGTCGAGGGGAAAGTTATGCCGACTAACTCTCCCCACGTGTCAGACCCTTCGACTCCCGCTTCAGGGACTCACGCTCAAATGGCGCCAAGTACATCAAGGGCGCCCATAGCGTTTATTTTACAAGACATGGCAAAGGTGGTGAATAATATTCTGGCAGCAGTATTAGTCAGACTACCTGAAATTAAAGGAAAGCAGTTAGCTCTGGGGGTAGATACAGAGCATACAGACGCTTTAAGAACCATGTATGATACTACCTCACAATATGCTTAGTCTGTGGGTGATTTTTTTTTGACTCAGGGAAGATGATTTAACCTGATTCTGATATTTCTACATTTAAAATTTATGCTTGAGAACCTCCACTTGTTGCTCAGGGAGGCTTTGGCTGCTCTGAATGAATGTGTACAATCGCAGGGCCAGAGAAATTGTGTAGACTGGATAAATAATATGCAGTGCCGGTGTGTACTGATGTTTTTCCAATACCTAAAGAGGTTTACTAAAAATTTTTTAATAAGGAATGGGATAGACCAGGTGTGCCGTTCTCTTCCCCTCCTATTTTTTAGAAGAATGTTTTCTAATAGTTACCACCACACGGGACTTCTGGCAGACAGTTCCTAAGGTGGAGAGAAGAGTTTCTACTCTAGCTAAGCGTACCACTACCTCTGACGAGGACAGTTGTGCTTTTTAGATCCAATGGATAAAAAATGTTTATTCAACAGGGTTTTATCCTGCAGCCCCTTGCATACATTGCTTCTGTCACTGCTGCTGCGGCGTTCTGGGTTGAGTCTCTTGATGAGGCTTTACAGTTAAGCGACTCCATTGGATGAATATATTTGACAAGCTTATGCTAGCCAATTCCTTTGTTTTCTGATGCCTTGTTCATTTGACTAGACTAACGGCTAAGAATTCTGTTTTTTACTATACTGGCGCGCAAAGCGCTATGGCTTATATCATGGTCAGCTGTCGTGACTTTAATAAATAAGCTACTTAACTTCCCTTCAAGGGGCAGACCCTATTCGGGCCTGGTTTGAAGGAGATTATTGCTTATATCACTGGAGGAAAAGGTCATGCCCTTCCTCAGGATAGGTCTAAATCAAGGGCAAATAAAAAAAAAAAAAAAAAAAAGTCTAATTTTCGTACCTTTTAAAAAACTTCAGGGCAGGTGTGGCATCCTCTTCCTCTAAGGCAAAACAAGAGGGAATTTTTGCTGAGTCCAAGGCGGTCTGGAGACAATCGGACCTGGAACAAAGATAAGCAGGCCAAGGAGCCTGCTGCTGCCTCTAAGGCAGCATGAAGGAACGGACCCCTATCCGGTAACGGATCCTATAGGGGGCAGACTTTCATTCTTTGCCCAGGCGTGGGCAAGAGATGCCCAGGATCCCTAGGCATTGGAATTTATATCCCAGAGATATCTTCTGGATTTCAAAGATTCCCCCCCCAAAAAAGGGGAGATTTCGCCTTTCACAATTATCTGCAAACCAGATAAAGGAGGCATTCTTACATTGTGTACGAGATCCATCCAGTTCCAAGAGAGGAACAGGGACAGAGTTTTTACTCAAATCTGTTTGTGGTTCCCAAGGAGAGGGAACCTTCAGACCTATTTTGGATCTAAAGATCTTAAACAAATTCCTCAGAATTCCGTCATTTAAGATGGAAACTATTCGTACCATCTTAACTATGATCCAGGAGAGTCAATAGAGGACTACAATGGATTTGAAGGATGCTTATCCTCACATTGTGATGCATAAAGATCACCATCGTTTTTCAGGTTTGCCTTTCTAGACAGGCATTTCCAGTTTGTAGCTCTTTCCTTTGGGATATCTACAGCCCCAAGAATCTTTATGGAGGTTCTGGGGTCGCTTTGGCGGTCCTTAGACCGCGGGGCATAGAAGTGGCCCCTTATTTAGACGACATCCTGATACAGGCGTCAAACATCCAAATTGCCCAGTCTCATACGGACGTAGTACTGGCATTTCTGAGATCACATGGGTGGAAAGTGAACAAGGAAAGAGTTCTCTATCCCCAATCTCAAGGGTTTCCCTCCTAGGGACTCTGATAGATTCTGTAGAAATGAAAATTTACCTGACGGAGTCCAGGTTGTCAAAGTTTCTAAATTTCTGCCGTGTTTTTTTCATCCCATCCGCGCCCTTCGGTGGCTCAGTACATGAATGAAATCGGCTTAATGGTAGCGGCAAGGGACATAGTACCATTTGCACGTCTACATTTCAGACCGCTGCAACTATGCATGCTCAGTCAGAGGAACGGGGATTACACAGATTTGTCCCCCTGTTAAACCTGGACCAAGAGACCAGAGATTCTCTTCTCTGGTGACTATGTCGGGTCCATCTGTCCAAGGGTATGACCTTCCGCAGGTCAGATGGGACAATTGTTACAATAGATGCCAGCCTTTTAGGTTGGGATGCAGTCTGGAACTCCCTGAAGGCTCAGGGATAGTGGACTTAGGAGGAGACCCTCCTTCTAATAAATATTCTGGAACTGGGAGTGATATTCCATGCTCTTCAGACTTGGCCTCAGTTAGCAACTCTGAGGTACATCATATTTCAGTCGGACAATATCACGACTGTGGCTTACATCAGCCATCAAGGGGGAACAGAAGTTCCCTAGCGATGTTAGAAGTCTTACAATAATTCACTGGACAGAGACTCACTCTTGTCTATCAGCTATCCATATCCCAGGTGTTGAGAACTGGGAGGTGGATTTTCTAAGTCGTCAGACTTTTCTTCCGGGGGAGTGGGATTTCCTCCGGAGGTCAAGACCAAGCAGGAGAGGGCTTTGGTGTTTTTGACAGCGCCTGCGTAGCCACGCAGGACCTGGTATGCAGATCTGGTGGACATGTCATCCTTTCCATCACGGTCTCTGCTTCTGAGACAGGTCCCTCTACCTCAGGGTCCTTTCAACCATCTAAATAGAATCAATCTGAGATGGACTGCCTGGAGACTGAACGCTTGATGTTATCAAAGCATGGCTTCTCCGAGTCAGTCATTGATACCTTAATACAGACATGAAAGCCTGTCTCTAGGAAAATTGAACATAGATATGGTGTAAATATCTGATTGTTATGAATCCAAGGGTTACTCATGGAGTAAAGTCTGGATTCCCAGGATATTATCTTTTCTCCAAGATGTTTTTGAGAAAAGGGTTGTCAGCTAATTCCTTAAAAGGGGACAGATTTTTACTCTATTTTTTTGCACAAGCGTCTGGCAGGTATTCTAGACGTTCAGGCATTTGGTCAGGCTTTGGTTAGATCCAAGCCTGTGTTTAAAACTGTTGCTCCGCCATGGAGCTTAAACCTGATTCTTAAGGTTCTTCAAGAAGTTCCGTTTGAACCTTTTTTGTTCCATAGATATCAATCTTTATCTTGGAAAGTTCCTTTTGGGTAGCTAATTCCTCGACTCGTAGAGTCTCCAAGTTATCTGTGTTACAATGTGATTCTCCTTATCTGGTCCTTCGTACGGATAAGGTAGTCCTGCGTACCAACCTGGGTTTTTTCCTAAGGTGGTATCTAACAAGTACATCACTCAAGAGATAGTTGTTCCATGCTTGTATCCTAATCCTTCCTCAAAGAAGGAACGTCTATTACACAATATTGGACGTGGTTTGTGCTTTAAAGTTTTACTTACAAGCTACTACAGTTTTCATCAAACGTTCACCTTGTTTGTTGTCTATTCTGGACAGAGGAGAGGTCAAAAGACTTCAGCAGCCTCTCTGTCTTTTTGGTTAAAAAGCATAATTCATTTAGCTTATGAGACTGCTGGACAGCAGCCTCCTGAAGGGATTACAGCTCATTCTACTAGAGCTGTGGTTTTCACTTGGGCCTTTTTTAAATGTGGCTTCTGTTGAACAGATTTACAAGACGGAGTCTTGGTCAGCGCTTCATACTTTTCAAATTTAACAAATTTGATACCTTGCTTCTTCGGAGGCTATTTTTGGGAGAAAGGGTTTTTTACAGGCAGTGGTAACTTCCGTTTAAGTACCTGCCTTGTCCCTCCCATCATCCGTGTACTTTAGCTTTGGTATTGGTATTCCATAAGTAATGGATGATCCGTGGACTGGATACACTTAACAAGAGAAAACATAATTTATGCTTACCTGATAAATTTATTTCTCTTGTAGTGTATCCAGTCCACGGCCCGCCCTGTCACTTTAAGGCAGGTAATTTTTTCATTTGAACTACAGTCACCACTGCACCCTATGGTTTTTCCTTTCTCTGCATGTTTTCGGTCGAATGACTGAATATGGCAGTTAGGGGAGGAGCTATATAGCAGCTTTGCTGTGGGTGGACTCTTGCAGCTTCCTGTTGGGAAGGAGAATATATTCCATAAGTAATGGATGATCCGTGGACTGGATACACTACAAGAGAAATAAATTTATCAGGTAAGCATAAATTATGTTTTTACTATACTGGCGCGTAGAGCGCTATGGCTTATATCATGGTCAGCT
Organism: Bombina bombina; assembly: GCF_027579735.1. Taxonomy (NCBI): domain Eukaryota; kingdom Metazoa; phylum Chordata; class Amphibia; order Anura; family Bombinatoridae; genus Bombina; species Bombina bombina. Next base: position 1,128,975,173 of record NC_069503.1, read on the forward strand.
GTTGTGACTTTAATAAATAAGCTATTTAACTTCCCTTCAAGGGGCAGACCCTATTCGGGCCTGGTTTGAAGGAGATTATTGCTTATATCACTGGAGGGTGGCATCCACTTCCTCTAAGGCAAAACAAAAGGGAATTTTTGCTCAGTCCAAGGCGGTCTGGAGACAATCGGACCTGAAACAAAGATAAGCAGGTCAAGGAGCCTGCTGCTGCCTCTAAAACAGCATGAGGAACGGACCCCTATCTGGTAACGGATCCTATAGGGGCAGACTTCATTCTTCGCCCAGGCGTGGGCAAGAGATGCCCAGGATCCCTGGGCATTGGAAATTATACCCCAGAGATATCTTCTGGATTTTAAAGCTTTCCCCCCCAAAAAAGGGGAGTTTTTGCCTTTCACATTTATCTGCAAACCAGATAAAGGAGGCATTCTTACATTGTGTACGAGATCCATCCAGTTCCAAGAGAGGAACAGGGACAGTTTTTACTCAAATCTGTTTGTGGTTCCCAAGGAGAAGGGAACCTTCAGACCTATTTTGGATCTAAAGATCTTAAACAAATTCCTCAGAATTCCGTCATTTAAGATGGAAACTATTCGTACCATCTTAACTATGATCCAGGAGAGTCAATAGAGGACTACAATGGATTTGAAGGATGCTTATCCTCACATTGTGATGCATAAAGATGACCCCCCAGTCATTCTCTTTGCCGCTCTGAACAAGTAGCATCTCCACGGAGATGGTGAAGAGTATGTGGTGTTTAGTTGTAGTTTTTTATTCTTCTATCAAGAGTTTGTTATTTTAAAATAGTGCCGGTTTGTACTATTTACTCTAAAACAGAAAAGGATGAAGAGTTCTGTTTAAAAGAGTATGATTTTAGCAGCAGTAACTAAAATCAATTGCTGTTCCCACACAGGACTGTTGAGCCCAGAGAACTTCAGTTGGGAACAGTTTGCAGACTTTTCTGCTCAAGGTATGACTAGTCCATTTTCTAACAAGACTGTGTAATGCTAGAAGACTGTCATTTTCCCTCTTGGGGATCGGTAAGCCATTTTCTTAGACTCATAACAGAATGAAGGCTTATTAATGGGCTATTTACTGGTTGACACTCTTGTGGGCTACATCGATTGCTTTATTCAATATTTATATGAGGTTTGAAGTGTTTTTACAAACATAAGTATTGGGGAACATTTTTAGGCGCCAGGCAGTAGTTTAGACACCTTCCCAGTCAGGAAGGGCCTTTCTCTCTAGTAGGCAGAGCCTCTTTTTCGCGCCATAATTGCGCAGTTTCTTTTGGATGCAGTGCATGCAGCTTCATGTGAGAGGGTCTGGGGGCCAGTAAAAACGTTCCTGGAAGGCTTATTTTGGTATCGTATAACCCCCAAGGACAGGTGAAGTCGCAGCAAACGCTGTGGCTGGGACTGTAGTGGTTTAAAGTTGCTAATTGATAAAACAGTTCCGGTTTCCTCATTTAAAGGGTTACAAGCCTGAAAATTGGGGTGCAATACTTTTAAGGCATTAAGACACTAGGGTGCAAATTTGGTAAAGATCGGATATTTCCTTCATAGTTTTTCACATATCCAGAAATAAAGTGTGCTCTGTTTAACATTTAAAGAGACAGTAACGGTTTTGTTTTAAAAACGGTTTTATTGCATTAATAGCCTGTATAAGCCTGTCTAACATGTCTGTACCTTCAGATAGAACATGTTCTGTATGTATGGAGGCCAAGGTGGTCCCCCCTTTAAATGTATGTGATAATTGTGCCATGGCGTCCAAACAGAGTAAAGACAGTACTGTCACATTTAATAAGGTTGCCCAAGATGATTCCTCAAGTGAAGGTAGTGGGGATAGTTCATCATCCTCTCCTTCTGTGTCAACACCAGTTATGCCCGCGCAGGCGACACCTAGTGCATCTAGCGCGCCAATGCTTGTTACTATGCAACAGTTAACGGCAGTTATGGATAATTCTATAGCTAATATTTTATCCAAAATGCCAGCATTTCAAAGAAAGCGTGATTGCTCAGTTTTAAATACAGTAGAGCAAGAGTGCGCTGACGATAATTTATCTGTCATACCCTCACACCAGTCAGAATTGGCAGTGAAGGGAGGGTTTGTCGGAGGGAGAAATTTCTGATTCAGGAAGAATTTCTCAACAGGCAGAACCTGATGTTGTGACGTTTAAATTTAAGTTAGAGCATCTCCGCGCCTTACTTAAGTAGGTACTAACTACGCTGGATGATTGCGACTCTTTGGTCATTCCAGAAAAATTGTGCAAAATGGACAAATTTCTAGAGGTCCCGGTGATCCCTGATGCCTTTCCAATACCTAAAAGGGTGGCGGACATAGTGACTAAGGAGTGGGAGAAACCAGGCATACCTTTTGTCCCACCTCCTATATTTAAGAAAATGTTCCCCATGGTCGACCCAAGGAAGGACGCATGGCAAACAGTCCCTAAGGTTGAGGGGGCAGTTTCTACGCTAGCCAAACGCACGACTATTCCCATTGAGGACAATTGTGCTTTCAAAGATCCTATGGATAAAAAATTGGAGGGTTTGCTTAAAAAGATTTTTGTTCAGCAAGGTTTCCTCCTCCAACCAATTTCGTGCATTATTCCTGTCACTACGGCGGCGTGTTTTTGGTTCGATGAACTAGAAAAGTCGCTTAATATGGAGACTCCATATGAGGAAGTCATGGACAGAATTCACGCACTTAAGTTAGCTAATTCCTTTATTTTAGATGCCGCTTTGCAATTGGCGAGGTTAGCGGCGAAAAATTCAGGGTTTGCAATTGTGGCGCGCAGAGCGCTCTGGCTAAAGTCTTGGTCGGTGGATGTATCTTCCAAGACAAAATTGCTTAATATTCCTTTCAAAGGTAAGACCCTTTTTCGGCCAGAATTGAAGGAAATTATTTCAGACATCACTGGGGGAAAGGGCCATGCCCTCCCACAGGATAGGCCTTTTAAGGCTAAGAATAAGTCCAATTTTCGTTCCTTTTGTAACTTCAGGAACGGACCGTCTCCTAACTCTGCAGCCTCTAGACAAGAGGGTAACGCTTCCCAGGCTAAGCCAGCTTGGAAACCAATGCAAGGGTAAACAGGCCAAGAAGCCTGCTGCTGCTACCAAGACAGCATGAAGGGGTAGCCCCCGATCCGGGACCGGATCTAGTAGGGGGCAGACTCTCTCTCTTTGCTCAGGCTTGGGCAAGAGATGTTCCGGATCCCTGGGCACTAGAAATAGTCTCTCAGGGTTATCTTCTAGAATTCAAGGAACTTCCTCCAAGGGGAAGGTTCCACATGTCTCGCTTATCTTCAGACCAGATAAAGAGACAGGCATTCTTATATTGCAATTTTACCTACAATCCAGGAGGGTCAATATATGACTACCGTGGATTTAAAGGATGCGTACCTACACATTCCTATCCACAAAGATCATCATCAGTTCCTAAGGTTCGCCTTTCTGAACAAACATTACCAGTTCGTGGCTCTTCCGTTCGGTTTAGCCACTGCTCCCAGAATTTTCACAAAGGTGCTAGGGTCCCTTCTAGCGGTTCTAAGGCCGAGGGGCATTGCAGTGGCACCTTATCTAGACAACATTCTAATTCAAGCGTCGTCTCTTTCCAAGGCAAAGGCTCATACAGACATTGTTCTAGCCTTTCTCAGATCTCACGGGTGGAAGGTGAACATAGAAAAGAGTTCCCTGTCTCCGTCAACGAGAGTTCCCTTTTTGGGAACAATAATAGATTCTTTAGAAATGAAGATCTTCCTGACAGAGGTCAGAAAGTCAAAGCTTCTAAACGCTTGTCAAGTAATTCACTCTATTCTGCAGCCTTCCATAGCTCAGTGCATGGAAGTAGTAGGATTGATGGTTGCAGCAATGGACATAGTTCCTTTTGCTCGAATTCATCTAAGTGTACTGAGGGGTGTGATCAACCTGCGCTGGGAAAGTTACCAATAGACCACTGGGCAAATGGAGTATCCTCAAACTCCACAGAGAAAAAATACAATCATACAATAGTAATAAGGATATTACTATAATAACCCTTGGCGCTAACGTGTAGCTAAAATTGGTAATGCAAAGGTTCTAATTATTGTATACTATAAACAATAAATTACCTTGGTACAATGGAAATGATAATTCCTTGCAGATATGTGAAAACTGGGTAGTTGATTAAGGGATGTGCTTAAGGATAAACCAGAATAATGGTGCAAGTAAAAAATAAACAAATTTTATTACAATCTTAATCGTGCACAGAAATATTTTAAAACAAAATTTAAAAACACTCTGATCAGGCGTTTGACAATGTAGTATCAATAAAATCCCTAAAAACCTCAAAATAAAATTGCATAAATGAAATAACAATAAAACAACAATGAGACAATCACTATCACAAATGGTTAATTCGAGATAGAGAACAAAGATCCCATTGGAAACCAAGGAAGATCCACGTCAGCTGGAAGTTAGTGGTATTTTAACCGGAGCTGTAACGAGATGAGATCCAAATGAACAGACAGGAAGAGAGCCAAAATTTAAGGTGTTCACTTATTACTTACACCGAAAATGCTCTATGAAGTCCCAGCTGTCTCTCTATAGCGGTCCTGGATTAGATCACTGCTGGATGGACCCCCGAAATGAAGGAAACCTCTTGTCTTTTACAATCCGTATCAGCACTCACGCCAGATAGACCAAAATGTGCTCTGGGTCTCTGTGCGGTCTCGGCGCTTGTGCAGCAGTGTTATATGTTACAGAGCTGATATATATCCACTTGTAATGCTTGTGAACAAAAATAGGAAGCAGATGCCAAGTTAGAACTGAAGCAGGTAAACTCTCAGGAATCAGGTTGAATGATATAGGGCAGGTTACATATAAAAATGCAGACAGTGATAACCTATGCTAATGCAAGATCTTGCATTAGCATAGGTTATCACTGTCTGCATTTTTATATGTAACCTGCCCTATATCATTCAACCTGATTCCTGAGAGTTTACCTGCTTCAGTTCTAACTTGGCATCTGCTTCCTATTTTTGTTCACAAGCATTACAAGTGGATATATATCAGCTCTGTAACATATAACACTGCTGCACAAGTGCCGAGACCGCACAGAGACCCAGAGCACATTTTGGTCTATCTGGCGTGAGTGCTGATACGGATTGTAAAAGACAAGAGGTTTCCTTCATTTCGGGGGTCCATCCAGCAGTGATCTAATCCAGGACCGCTATAGAGAGACAGCTGGGACTTCATAGAGCATTTTCGGTGTAAGTAATAAGTGAACACCTTAAATTTTGGCTCTCTTCCTGTCTGTTCATTTGGATCTCATCTCGTTACAGCTCCGGTTAAAATACCACTAACTTCCAGCTGACGTGGATCTTCCTTGGTTTCCAATGGGATCTTTGTTCTCTATCTCGAATTAACCATTTGTGATAGTGATTGTCTCATTGTTGTTTTATTGTTATTTCATTTATGCAATTTTATTTTGAGGTTTTTAGGGATTTTATTGATACTACATTGTCAAACGCCTGATCAGAGTGTTTTTAAATTTTGTTTTAAAATATTTCTGTGCACGATTAAGATTGTAATAAAATTTGTTTATTTTTTACTTGCACCATTATTCTGGTTTATCCTTAAGCACATCCCTTAATCAACTACCCAGTTTTCACATATCTGCAAGGAATTATCATTTCCATTGTACCAAGGTAATTTATTGTTTATAGTATACAATAATTAGAACCTTTGCATTACCAATTTTAGCTACACGTTAGCGCCAAGGGTTATTATAGTAATATCCTTATTACTATTGTATGATTGTATCGAATTCATCTAAGACCATTACAACTGTGCATGCTCAATCAGTGGAATGGGGACTATGCAGACTTGTCTCCCCAGATTCAAGTAGACCAGGTAACCAGAGACTCACTCCGTTGGTGGTTGACTCAGGATCACCTATCTCAGGGAATGAGTTTCCGCAGACCAGAGTGGGTCATTGTCACGACCGACGCCAGTCTATTAGGCTGGGGCGCGGTCTGGGACTCCCTGAAAGCTCAGGGTCTATGGTCTCGGGAAGAGTCCCTTCTCCCGATAAACATCCTGGAACTGAGAGCGATATTCAATGCGCTCCGGGCTTGGCCTCAACTAGCGAAGACCGGATTCATAAGATTCCAGTCGGACAACATGACTGTAGCTTACATCAACCATCAGGGAGGAACAAAGAGTTCCTTGGCGATGAGAGAGGTATCCAAGATCATCAAATGGGCGGAGGATCACTCCTGCCACCTATCTGCGATTCACATCCCAGGAGTAGACAACTGGGAGGCGGATTATTTGAGTCGTCAGACTTTCCATCCGGGGGAGTGGGAACTCCACCCGGAGATCTTTGCCCAGTTAACCCAATTATGGGGCATTCCAGACATGGATCTGATGGCGTCTCGTCAGAACTTCAAGGTTCCTCGGTACGGGTCCAGATCCAGGGATCCCAAGGCGACTCTAGTGGATGCATTAGTGGCGCCTTGGTCGTTCAACCTAGCTTATGTGTTTCCACCGTTTCCTCTCCTTCCCAGGCTCGTAGCCAGGATCAAACAGGAGAAGGCCTCGTTGATTCTGATAGCTCCTGCGTGGCCACGCAGGACTTGGTATGCAGACCTGGTGAATATGTCATCGGTTCCACCATGGAAGCTACCTTTGAGACAGGATCTTCTAGTACAAGGTCCATTCGAACATCCAAATCTAGTTTCTCTGCAGCTGACTGCTTGGAAATTGAACGCTTGATTTTATCCAAGCGTGGATTTTCAAATACAGTGATAGATACTCTGGTCCAGGCCAGAAAACCTGTGACTAGAAAGATTTACCATAAAATATGGAAAAAATATATCTGTTGGTGTGAATCCAAGGGATTCTCCTGGAGTAAAATTAAAATTCCTAAGATTCTTTCCTTTCTCCAAGAGGGTTTGGATAAAGGGTTGTCAGCGAGTTCTCTTAAGGGACAGATTTCTGCTTTATCTGTCTTGTTACACAAACGCCTGGCAGCTGTGCCAGATGTACAAGCTTTTGTACAGGCTTTGGTCAGAATCAAGCCTGTTTACAGACCCATGACTCCTCCTTGGAGTCTAAATTTAGTTCTTTCAGTTCTTCAAGGGGTTCCGTTTGAACCTTTACATTCCATAGATATCAACTTACTATCTTGGAAAGTTCTGTTTTTGGTTGCTATTTCTTCTTCTAGAAGAGTTTCTGAATTATCTGCTTTGCAGTGTGATCCACCCTATCTGGTGTTCCATTCAGATAAGGTCGTTTTGCGTACCAAGCCTGGTTTTCTTCCGAAAGTTGTTTCCAACAAGAATATTAACCAGGAAATAGTTGTTCCTTCTCTGTGTCCGAATTCAGTTTCAAAGAAGGAACATTTGTTACACAATTTAGATGTAGTCCGTGCTTTAAAGTTCTATTTAGAAGCAACAAAGGATTTTAGACAAACCTCATCTTTGTTTGTCGTTTTCTCTGGTAAGAGGAGAGGACAAAAAGCTACTGCTACCTCTTTCTTTCTGGCTGAAAAGCATTATCCGATTGGCTTATGAGACTGCCGGATGACAGCCTCCTGAACGAATCACAGCTCACTCCACTAGGGCTGTGGCTTCCACATGGGCCTTCAAGAACGAGGCTTCTGTTGATCAGATATGTAAGGCAGCGACTTGGTCTTCTCTGCACACTTTTGCCAAATTTTACAAATTTGATACTTTTGCTTCTTCGGAGGCTATTTTTGGGAGAAAGGTTTTGCAAGCCGTGGTGCCTTCTGTTTAGCTAACCTGATTTGCTCCCTCCCTTCATCCGTGTCCTAAAGCTTTGGTATTGGTTCCCACAAGTAAGGATGACGCCGTGGACCGGACACACCAATGTTGGAGAAAACAGAATTTATGCTTACCTGATAAATTTCTTTCTCCAACGGTGTGTCCGGTCCACGGCCCGCCCTGGTTTTTTAATCAGGTTTGAAAAATTTCTTTCTCTATACACTACAGTCACCACGGCACCCTATAGTTTCTCCTTTTTTTCTCCTAACCGTCGGTCGAATGACTGGGGGGCGGAGCCTGAGGAGGGGCTATATGGGCAGCTTTTGCTGTGCTCTTTGCCATTTCCTGTTGGGGAAGAGAATATTCCCACAAGTAATGATGACGCCGTGGACCGGACACACCGTTGGAGAAAGAAATTGATCAGGTAAGCATAAATTCTGTTTTTGTTTTTTCCTACAATCTTGCTGCAAACATCGCTCCTAGGAGAGCGTTTTCTCTGTTAGCTGTCTGTGTCTAGGAGGTGGTGAATGCCCCAGCCATTGGGATTATAAAAGTGCCGTTTAAAAAAAAAAAAAAAAAAAAGTTTTTACTGTTTATCTGTCCTCCTGTGAATATATCCTAGCTATGGAGGACTCTATTACATTTGAAGGTTCCTTCTGTACTGATTAATAATTGCTGTTTGTTTTGTGAGGTCGTGGTTTGCCCGCCTGCTCAATTTTGTTCAATTTGCCTAAGCACTGTTCTAAAGTCTGAGGAGGGACAAGCCTGCTAATACTCATAGCGCTATTAGACCCTCTGAGCCGTCTACCTCTCAGGAATCTGGATCCCGAGAGATTAACCTTTCTACCCTAGCCACTCCACATGCAGTTCCTTTTTTCCTGCTGACTTTACCGCACAGTTACAATCAGTGATATCTGCGACCCTGAGTGCCTTACCTACCTCTAACAAACGCAAGAGAAACATTAAGCATGGTTATCCTGACCTAGAGTTCATCTAAATATTTGTCGGATTTAGCTATCATGTCCCAGCTATCCGAGGATGAGTTACCTCTGTAGCTATATAGGGTGAACTTTCTGGGTCGGAGTCTTCAGCTTCTAAACCTCCTTCAGCGGAGGAACCCTCCTTTTAGATATAAATTTGAGTATTTGCGTTTTTTTTAAAGGTGGTTCTGTCTACGCTAGAGGTTCCAGAGGCTACTCTCCCTGAGGAACCTAAGATCCCTAAATTAGACAGTGTTTATGAAGACTGGTAGGTACCTCCTGACTTTTCCTGTGCCATAAAAATGGCGAAAATTATTAGTGATGAATGGGAAAAAATAGGAACTTGTTTTCCCCTTGTATTCTTTAAAAAAATTATTTCCGATCCCTGACTCTCAATTAGACTTATGGGGCTCCATTCCTATGGTGGATGGCACTATTTCTATGCTGGCAAAGCGTAATACTATACCCCTAGAGGATAGTTCCTCTTTCAAAGTGCCTATGGATGAGAAAATGGAAACCTTTCTGAGGAAGATGTTTCAACATACAGGGTTTTTTTTTTTCTTTTTCAAAGAGCTTTATTAGGATGAAACCATGAAAATTATTGCAAAACACTCAATTCAAACAAGGTTAAATGTTCGGTTTGTTCACGCATGCAAAGTATACAATAAAGTATTGACCACTTGTTGGATGTTAAAGAACATTGAGTCTATGGCCTAAAAAAGAAGGCCTATTGTCCCTAGTCCAATAATAGTAATACAGTTCCAACTGCAATCTGGGTGAACTAGGATAATTTTCTATAAGTAGCTCTACATTTTCACATTTTTAGGTTTTTCCTGTTGCAGTCCTTTAACGTCTAATTGTGATACAAAGTGGTAATGAACAACAATTATGAGTTCAAGAATCTCAAAACAAACTTTTGCACTAATAGTGTATTATATTTGTTATGCCCAGCCAAACATAACTAAGCTAAACATGCAGCTTATACCAGTCTGACCGACCGGGAAAAAGGGAAGAGAAAGAAACCAACAAAAAAAAAAAAAAAAAACCCACAAGGATTGGGTGGAAAGAGGGTGTGGCTCACAACAGGGTTCAGTACACCCCTCCTCCCGCAGACCCCTCAACCCCCCACTTTTAATTTGCTGATTGGGACAATCAGTTGTCCTGCCTCCACATTTGTAGAATCATCTCATTTACGTCTATCCTAGATGTCCGAATGTAATAGTACTTTTTAAGCAGCAGAGTGTTCTGCACACTCCACTTGCATTCTGGCACTGTGGGGATTGACGCGGATTTCCAACGGAGTGGAATCAGGTTTTTTGCTGCTGTCAGCATGAGAATTAGGAGGGTCTTTTTTAACGGATTCTGAATTTTTTTTTGGGAAATGTAAAAGCAACGTTTCTGGAGTTTTAGGAATGTCTAGTTCCAGGACTCTCTGTATCTCTCCCCATACCTCGCCCCAAAACCCTTCCAACAGGGGTCAGTCCCACCAAATATGCAGGATAGTCCCCGTGTCTCCACATCCCCTCCAGCATCTTTCCTACCCCCCAGCTGGATTTCTTTAATAAGATGGTTGGCTCTTATATTGCATGCAAGAGCCTCTATTGAAATGGCAAATAACAGGGGGGACAGAGGACACCCCTGTCTGGTCCTATTGGAGATGGTGAACGTGTCCGAGAGAACATTATTTAATTTAATACGTGCATTTGGAGTGGAGTACAGGCTGAAGATTGTTTTAATGAGTCTTTCCCCAAATTTCATTTTTTCCAATGTGCTCCTAAGGATCTGCCAAATCACCCTGTCCGAAAGCCTTTTCGGTGTCGGTCGACAGAAGCACGAGCAGAGTCTTTTTGTGTTTGGAATATTCAATAATCTGCAATATTTTGAGGGTATTATCCCTCACCTCCCTCCTGGGGACAAACCCCACTTGATCTGTAGAAATCAGTGCAGGCAAAAATGTGTTGATCCTGTTTGCTAATGCCATTGCTAGTAGTTTTACGTCCGTATTTAGTATCAAAATTGGTCTATAACTTTGCGCCCTGTCTGCCGGTTTCCCCGGTTTCGGTATAACTGTTATGTATGCTGTCAGCATGGATGGAGGTAAAGTTTCCGGGTCAGATAGTGCATTGAACAGAGATTGTAAATGCAGTAACAGTCTGGGCAAAAAAGTTTTGTAATATTTAGCCCCCAACCCGTCCGGGCCAGGACTTTTTCCATTTGGGAGGTCTTTTAAGGCTAACTGTATTTCCTCTTGCGTTAAGGGTGCTTCTAGTGAGTCTATCGCATCTTGTTCTAAAGTCTGCAACTGGGTGTTATTTAAGTACTCCTGTGCCGCTTGCTGCTGTGGGGCCTTATCAGGAGATGCAATTGTCCGTAAGGATGTAAGGTTGTATAGTCCACTATAGTATGTACGAAAAGTGTTGGTAATATTGGGTCTGTCGCTAACATACAGGGTTTTTATTTCAACCAGCGGCAGATGTAGCCGCGGTTGTTGGAGCATCTACCTACTGGTGCGGCACTCTGTCGGAGCTCATTGAGGTGGAGACTCCCCTTCAGAATATTCGGGAGAGAAGGCTCTGTGAATGGCTAACTCCTTGATCTGTGACGCGAATATGCAGATTTGCATAAATGCAATGGCTTCTGGCTTTGTGGTCCTAGCCTGCCGGGCTCTCTGGTTAAAGCCTTGGTCTGCGGATATGACTTCTATATCCAGACTCCTTTCTCTTCCTTTCAAGGGGACTATTTTATTTGGTTCAGGGCTGGACTTCATTATTTCTACTGTTACCGGGATCAGATCGAGTAGTGGGCAGACTTTTTCAGACGCTTGGTTCAAGGATGTACAGGATCCTTGGTCCTGGAGGTTGTATCTCAAGGATACAGGATAGGATTCAAGTCTCATCTGTCCATGGGCAGTTTCCTACTCTCCAGTCTGTCTACATGACCAGAAAAGAGGGCTGCCTTCTTAGGTTGCATACAGGATCTCTTCTCTCTAGGAATAATTGTCTCGGTACATACAGCAGAAAGAGGTTTGGGGTTTTATTCAAACCTTTTCGTGGTTCCAAAGAAGGAGGGAACTTTTCATCCAATTCTGGACCTAAAGTGCCTAAACAAGTTTGTGAGTGTTCCCTTTTTCAAGATGGAGACAATTCGGTCAATCCTTCCTCTGGTTCAGGAAGGACCGTTTATAACCACAATAGACCTGAAGGATGCATACCTTCACGTCACAATATGCAGGGAAAATTTTCAGTTCCTGAGGTTTGCTTTTCTGGACCAGCACTTCCAGTTCATAACTCTTCAGTTTGGCCTAGCTACTGCTTCAAGGATATTTTTGATGGTTCTGGGAGCTCTTCTAGCCTTTGGCAGAACACAAGGTACAGGTATTACAGTAGCACCTTACCTGGACGATATCTTGGTACAGGCATCTTTTCGTCTAGTGGAAGAACATTGAGTCCCTTCTCAATCTTCTTCGATCACATGGATGTAAGATAAACTTGGAAAAGAGTTCTTACTCCAAGGCCAAGGGTGACTTTCCTGGGAACAATAATAGACTCTATATTCATGAGAATATTACTCACAGATCAGAGTTGTTGCAAGCTAACTTCTGCATGTCTTGCCCTCCAGGCCTCCTCAAGACCCTCAGTGGCTCAGTGTATTGAGGTGATAGGACTCATGGTGTCCTGTATGGACATCATTCCTTTTGCCAGATTCCATCACAGACCCTTACAACTATGCATGCTGAGACAATGGAACGGCAACCATGCAGATCTGTCTCAACAGATCGTGCTGGACAACCTGCCGAGACCAACTCTCCTGGTGACTCTGTCCAGATCATCTGTCCCAAGGCACGTGCTTCTTGGGACCGTCCTGGGAGATTGTGACTATGGACGCAAGCCTGTCCGTATGGGGAGTCGTTTGGGATGCCAGGAAGGCAGAAGGTCTGTGGACTCTGGAGGAGTCTTCCCTTCCGATCAATATATTATAAAAAGAACAAGGGGATATGGGAACGCGCTGTACAAAACAGCATATGAGAGTTAAAGAACTATATAAGGAATGTGGATTACACAAGAGTATAATAAAAAAGTTTATATTTGTTTATAATTGTATTACAATAAGCGATGCCGGCATCTGATACAAAGTAAAATAGTACAATAAAATAGGATAAGAATCAACATAAATTATAAAACATCAGTGTGTAGTGCTGTAAGTAACTATAAAAATAATATGTTGCAAAGTAACACAATGTTAAAATTGAAACAGAGTCAATGTTACCGTCCTTTCACAATTAGGCCAGTGATTAGAGTGTCTGATCCAGCTGTTTATATGAATGCAGGTATGACTTGGAAAAATTCCCTCTGCGTTGTTTTTAAAACAGCGAAAAGCTTGCAGAATCTTCTGGCTTGTATCCAATGACTGTGAGTTAAATTTCAAAGACACATTCACAGCCGTATTTGCGGGATGTCCCGTGCTGTGGACCGGTTCCGGTCAGGAGGTCAAAGTGCAGGAGTAATGATAAGCAACGACAGACTTCGTTTCTTTGAAGTAAAAATGAATCAGACTGCTTTTAACAAATGTGGGTCATGGGTGGGAATTACGCATATAGAGTCAGTTTATATATTTAAGAGGCTCAATGCACCGCACCTACCGCATATGTAAGTCAAGCAGTTGTATTGCAAGTGAAGTTTGTAACAGCGTCCATATTATTCAGATTCCAGTGCTGGACAGAAGAAAGTAGATCATGGGTATGATGGTATTTCCAAGAAAAAACAACTCTGTGAATTAGAGTTGGTCTCAACCACCTTACCTACTACTTAATTTCACAAGTTATGAGCAAATTTCTACGCGTTTCAGCCTAGTCAGCCCTTTATCAAGATGCTCATTATGGTCTTTCATGAATTTAAATACACTGTGGTTCTCTGTGATTGGATCAGAGAGGGTCATGTGATTAGATGAAAGTCATGTGATTAGATGAGAGAAAGTCATGTGATTAGATGAGAGAAAGTCATGTGATTAGATGAGAGAAAGTCATGTGATTAGATGAGAGAAAGTCATATGACTGGGATGTACCATGATTTTTCACAGTTTAATCAACATTCGTTATATGTTTATAAATACCTCAACATTTTGTTCTATTTTGATGAATGTTAGAACTAATGACGATTGGAGTAAAAGCATTTAGATTGTGCAGTATATCTATATACCAGAGATAATAAAAAAAATTGTACATGAAATATTTCCATGAAAGATTATGGAAAAATATGAAAAAAATATATATTTAAAAAACCACGAGCAGTACGTATTTGCAACAAAAATCTTTTTTAGTGGTGATTAAGTCGTGAGTATGGTTAGCTCTAAAAAATATTGAAGTGAAATACTATAGAAATATGATATCAAAAACACATCCTTATTTGGAAGACATCTTTCTCTTGTTAAGTGTATTCAGTCCACGGGTCATCCATTACTTATGGGATATATTCCCTTCCTAACAGGAAGTTGCAAGAGGATCACCCAAGCAGAGCTGCTATATAGCTCCTCCCCTCACATGTCATACCCAGTCATTCTCTTGCAACTGACATAGTAGGAAGGTGTGAGAGGAGTGTGGAATTTTTATACTTAATTATTTCTTCAATCAAAAGTTTATTTTAAATGGCCCCGGAGTGTGCTGTTTTTTTCTCTCAGGCAGTATTTAGAAGAAGAATCTGCCTGCGTTTTCTATGATCTTAGCAGAAGTAACTAAGATCCACTGGCTGTTCTCGCACATTCTGAGGAGTGGGGTAACTTCAGAAAGGGAATAGCATGCGGGGTCCCCTGCAGATGAGGTATGTGCAGTAGAATATTTTTCTAAGGAATGGAATTGACTAAGAAAATACTGCTGATACCGATGTAATGTAAGTACAGCCTTAAATGCAGTAGCGACTGGTATCAGGCTGATGAATGTATGCACAATAAGTAATTTTCTAAGGAATGGAATTTGACTAAGAAAATACTGTTAATACTGAAGTAATGTATGAGCCTTAACTACAGTAAAAGCGACTGGTAGCAGGCTTATTAATAACACTACCTAACTTTTAAAGTGCATGTTTAAAACGTTTACTGGCATGTTATTCGTTTTTTTGTGAGGTACTTTGGTGATAAATCTTTTGGGGCATGATTTTCCACTTGGCTGTCGTTTATTTCTATATAGAAATGGTTAACTGAGGTTTCCCACTGTTGTAATAGGAGTGGGAGGGGCCTATTTTAGCGCTTTTTTGCGCAGTAAACATTCAGTTACAGTCTTCCTGCTTCTTCCTCCTTGATCCAGGACGTCTCGAGAGCTCAGGGGTCTTCAAAATTCATTTTGAGGGAGGTAATCAGTCACAGCAGACCTGTGACAGTGTGTTTTGACTGTGATAAAAACGTTAATTGTTAAATTGATTATCCGTTTTTGGGTATTAAGGGGTTAATCATCCATTTGCTAGTGGGTGCAATGCTTTGCTAACTTAATACATTTACTGTGAAAATTTGGTTGCTATAACTGATTTGGTTCATTGTTATTTCAACTGTGACGATTTTTTGTGCTTCTTAAAGGCGCAGTAGCGTTTTTTTATATTGCTTGTAAACTTATTTGAAAAGATTTTCCAAGCTTGCTAGTCTCATTGCTAGTCTGTTTAAACATGTCTGACACAGATGAATCTGTTTGTTCACTATGTTTGAAGGCCAATGTGGAGCCCCACAGAAATATGTGTACTAAATGTATTGATGTCACTTTGAATAAAAGTCAATTTATATCTGTAAAGAAATTATCACCAGACAACGAGGGGGAAGTTATGCCGACTAACTCTCCTCACGTGTCAGTACCTTCGCCTCCCGCTCAGGAGGCGCGTGATATTGTGGCGCCAAGTACATCAGAGAGGCCCATACAAATCACTTTGCAAGACATGGCTGCTGTTATGACAGAGGTATTATCTAAATTGCCTGAATTAAGAGGCAAGCGCGATAGCTCTGGGTTAAGGACAGAGCGCGCTGATGATGTGAGAGCCATGTCTGATACTGCGTCACAATTTGCAGAACATGAGGACGGAGAGCTTCATTCTGTGGGTGACGGATCTGATCCAGGGAGACCAGATTCAGAGATTTCTAATTTTAAATTTAAGCTTGAGAACCTCCGTGTATTGCTAGGGGAGGTATTAGCGGCTCTGAATGATTGTAACACGGTTGCAATTCCAGAGAAAATATGTAGGTTGGATAGATACTTTGCGGTACCGGTGTGTACTGACGTTTTTCCTATACCTAAAAGGGTTACAGAAATTATTAGCAAAGAGTGGGATAGACCCGGTGTGCCCTTTTCCCCTCCTCCGATATTTAGAAAAATGTTTCCAATAGACGCCACCACACGAGACTTATGGCAGACGGTCCCTAAGGTGGAGGGAGCAGTTTCTACTTTAGCTAAACGTACCACTATCCCGGTGGAGGATAGTTGTGCTTTTTCGGATCCAATGGATAAAAAATTAGGTTACCTTAAGAAAATATTTGTTCAACAAGGTTTTATCTTACAGCCCCTTGCATGCATTGCGCCTGTCACTGCTGCTGCGGCATTCTGGTTTGAGTCTCTGGAAGAGGCCATTCGCACAGCTCCATTGGATGAGATTATGGCCAAGCTTAGAGCACTTAAGCTAGCTAATGCATTTGTTTCTGATGCTGTTGTACATTTAACCAAACTAACGGCTAAGAACTCCGGATTCGCCATCCAGGCGCGGAGAGCGCTATGGCTTAAATCCTGGTCAGCTGACGGGACTTCTAAATCTAAATTGCTTAATATTCCTTTCAAAGGGCAGACCTTATTCGGGCCCGGCTTGAAAGAAATTATTGCTGACATTACTGGAGGTAAGGGTCATACTCTTCCTCAGGACAGGGCCAAATCAAAGGCCAAACAGTCTAATTTTCGTGCCTTTCGTAACTTCAAGGCAGGAGCAGCATGAACTTCCTCCGCTCCAAAACAGGAAGGACTTGTTGCTCGTTACAGACAGGGCTGGAAAGCTAACCAGCCCTGGAACAAGGGCAAGCAGGCCAGAAAGCCTACTTCTGCCCCTAAGACAGCATGAAGAGAGGGCCCCCTATCCGGAAACGGATCTAGTGGGGGGCAGACTATCTCTCTTCGCCCAGGCTTGGGCGAGAGATGTCCAGGATCCCTGGGCATTGGAGATCATATCTCAGGGATATCTTCTGGACTTCAAAGCTTCTCCTCCACAAGGGAGATTTCATCTTTCAAGGTTATCAGCAAACCAAATAAAGAAAGAGGCATTTCTACGCTGTGTACAAGACCTCTTAGTAATGGGGGTGATCCACCCAGTTCCGCGGACGGAACAAGGGCAAGGGTTTTACTCAAATCTGTTTGTGGTTCCCAAGAAAGAGGGAACCTTCAGACCAATCTTGGACCTAAAAATCTTAAACAAATTCCTAAGAGTTCCATCATTCAAAATGGAAACTATTCGAACCATCCTACCCATGATCCAAGAGGGTCAATACATGACCACAGTAGACTTAAAGGAGGCCTACCTTCATATACCGATTCACAAAGATCATTATCGGTACCTAAGATTTGCCTTTCTAAACAGGCATTACCAGTTTGTAGCTCTTCCCTTCGGGTTAGCTACGGCCCCGAGAATTTTTACAAAGGTTCTGGGCTCACTCCTAGCGGTGCTAAGACCGCGAGGCATAGCGGTGGCTCCGTATCTAGACGACATTCTGATACAAGCGTCAAGTTTTCAAATTGCCAAGTCTCATACAGAGATAGTTCTGGCATTTCTGAGGTCGCATGGGTGGAAGGTGATCGTGGAAAAGAGTTTTCTATCACCACTCACAAGAGTCTCCTTTCTAGGGACTCTGATAGATTCTGTAGAAATGAAAATTTACCTGACGGAGGCCAGGTTATCAAAACTTTTAAATGCTTGCCG
The DNA here is from genome assembly GCF_027579735.1 of Bombina bombina. Classification (NCBI taxonomy): domain Eukaryota; kingdom Metazoa; phylum Chordata; class Amphibia; order Anura; family Bombinatoridae; genus Bombina; species Bombina bombina. The sequence continues at coordinate 1,128,992,842 of NC_069503.1, forward strand.
TGTCCTTCATTCCATTCCACGCCCATCAGTAGCTCAGTGCATGGAAGTAATCGGCTTAATGGTAGTGGCAATGGACATAGTACCATTTGCGCGCCTGCATCTCAGACCTCTGCAATTGTGCATGCTAAGTCAGTGGAATGGGGATTACTCAGATTTGTCCCCTCTATTAAATCTGGATCAAGAGACCAGAGATTCTCTCCTCTGGTGGCTTTCTCGGGTACATCTGTCCAAGGGGATGACCTTTCGCAGGCCAGATCGGACAATTGTAACAACAGATGCCAGCCTTCTAGGTTGGGGCGCAGTCTGGAACTCCCTGAAGGCTCAGGGATTATGGACTCAGGAGGAGAAACTCCTCTCAATAAATATTCTGGAGTTAAGAGCAATATTCAATGCTCTTCTAGCTTGGCCTCAGTTAGCAACCCTGAGGTTCATCAGATTTCAGTCGGACAACATCACGACTGTGGCTTACATCAACCATCAAGGGGGAACCAGGAGTTCCCTAGCGATGTTGGAAGTCTCAAAGATAATTCGCTGGGCAGAGTCTCACTCTTGCCACCTGTCAGCGATCTACATCCCAGGCATGGAGAACTGGGAGGCGGATTTTCTAAGTCGCCAGACTTTTCATCCGGGGGAGTGGGAACTTCATCCGGAGGTCTTCACTCAACTGATTCATCGTTGGGGCAAACCAGATCTGGATCTCATGGCGTCTCGCCAGAACGCCAAGCTTCCTTGCTACGGATCCAGGTCCAGGGACCCGGGAGCGGCGCTGATAGATGCTCTGACAGCCCCTTGGGTCTTCAACATGGCTTATGTGTCTCCACCATTTCCGATACTACCTCGACTGATTGCCAAGATCAAACAGGAGAGAGCATCAGTGATTCTGATAGCGCCTGCGTGGCCACGCAGGACCTGGTATGCAGATCTAGTGGACATGTCGTCCTGTCCACCATGGTCTCTACCTCTGAGGCAGGACCTTCTAATACAAGGTCCTTTCAAACATCCAAATCTAATTTCTCTGAGGCTGACTGCATGGAGATTGAACGCTTGATCCTATCAAAGCGTGGCTTCTCGGAGTCAGTTATTGATACTTTAATACAGGCACGGAAGCCTGTTACCAGAAAAATTTACCATAAGATATGGCGTAAATATTTATATTGGTGCGAATCCAAGGGTTACTCATGGAGCAGGGTTAGGATTCCTAGGATATTGTCCTTTCTACAAGAGGGTTTAGAAAAGGGCTTATCTGCTAGTTTGTTAAAGGGACAGATTTCTGCTCTGTCTATTCTCTTACACAAACGTCTGGCAGAAGTTCCAGACGTCCAGGCTTTTTGTCAGGCTTTGGCTAGGATTAAGCCTGTGTTTAAGACTGTTGCTCCTCCGTGGAGCTTAAACTTGGTTCTTAAAGTTCTTCAAGGGGTTCCGTTTGAACCCCTTCATTCCATTGATATTAAGCTTTTATCTTGGAAAGTTCTGTTTTTGATGACTATTTCCTCGGCTCGAAGAGTGTCTGAGTTATCAGCCTTACATTGTGATTCTCCTTAGCTGATTTTCCATTCAGACAAGGTAGTTCTGCGTACTAAACCTGGGTTTTTACCTAAGGTAGTTTCTAACAGGAATATCAATCAGGAGATTGTTGTTCCATCATTATGTCCTAATCCTTCTTCAAAGAAGGAACGACTTTTGCATAATCTGGACGTAGTCCGTGCCCTGAAGTTCTGTTTACAGGCAACTAAAGATTTTCGTCAAACTTCTTCCCTGTTTGTCGTGTACTCTGGTCAGAGGAGAGGTCAAAAAGCTTCGGCAACCTCTCTCTCCTTTTGGCTTCGTAGCATAATATGTTTAGCCTATGAGACTGCTGGACAGCAGCCCCCTGAAAGAATTACAGCTCATTCCACTAGACCTGGGCCTTTAAGAATGAGGCCTCTGTTGAACAGATTTGCAAGGCTGCAACTTGGTCTTCGCTTCACACTTTTTCAAAATTTTACAAATTTGACACTTTTGCTTCTTCGGAGGCTGTTTTTGGGAGAAAGGTTCTACAGGCAGTGGTTCCTTCCGTTTAAGTTCCTGCCTTGTCCCTCCCATCATCTGCGTACTTTGGCTTTGGTATTGGTATCCCATAAGTAATGGATGACCCGTGGACTGAATACACTTAACAAGAGAAAACATAATTTATGCTTACCTGATAAATTTGTTTCTCTTGTAGTGTATTCAGTCCACTGCCCGCCCTGTCTTTTTAAGGCAGATCTAAATTTTAATTAAACTCCAGTCACCACTGCACCCTATGGTTTCTCCTTTCTTGTCTTGTTTCGGTCGAATGACTGGATATGACATGTGAGGGGAGGAGCTATATAGCAGCTCTGCTTGGGTGATCCTCTTGCAACTTCCTGTTGGGTAGGGAATATATCCCATAAGTAATGGATGACCCGTGGACTGAATACACTACAAGAGAAACAAATTTATCAGGTAAGCATAAATTGTTTTTTTTTTTAGAAACATATCCTTTTTTGAAAGACATATCTTTTTTTGAAAGACAACACAAATCTGTTGACAATAATCTTTATGCACATTTTAAAGAGAAACATTCTAGTAACCTGAAACATTTTAGTAACCTGAAACATTTCAAATTCTGGGGAATTAAAAAGATGAATTTAGGCAATAGAGGAAATATGAACACACTCCTCACCAAGAAAGAAGCGGAATTCATATACAACTATAAAAGTCTTAACCCGTATGGCCTTAATTCTGAATTAGATCTCAATTTTATAATCTAGACTTCAAAGTACCTTAATAAATGACATGCCTTTCAAAAAAAGATTTAACAATCAAAAAAAGATGTAACTCCTAAAAAAGATCTGACTTTCAAAAAAAGATCTGACTTTCAAAAAAACGATATGTCTTTCAAAAAAACGATATGTCTTTCAAAAAAACGATATGTCTTTCAAAAAAACGATATGTCTTTCAAAAAAAGATATGTCTTTCAAAAAAACGATATGTCTTTCAAAAAAACGATATGTCTTTCAAAAAAACGATATGTCTTTCAAAAAAACGATATGTCTTTCAAAAAAACGATATGTCTTTCAAAAAAACGATATGTCTTTCAAAAAAACGATATGTCTTTCAAAAAAACGATATGTCTTTCAAAAAAACGATATGTCTTTCAAAAAAACGATATGTCTTTCAAAAAAACGATATGTCTTTCAAAAAAACGATATGTCTTTCAAAAAAAA
>NC_069503.1:1129178726-1129220070 GCF_027579735.1 Bombina bombina
TTTTTTTTAATCAGGTCAGATAATTTATTTTCTTTAACTACAGTCACCACGGTACCATATGGTTTCTCCTATGCAAATATTCCTCCTTAACGTCGGTCGAATGACTGGGGTAGGCGGAGCCTGGGAGGGATCATGTGACCAGCTTTGCTGGGCTCTTTGCCATTTCCTGTTGGGGAGGAGAATATCCCACAAGTAAGGATGACGCCGTGGACCGGACACACCGTTGGAGAAAGTAATTTATCAGGTAAACATAAATTCTGTTTTTTTCACTGCACATGTGTAGTCTACTTTTCTGTCCTGACATAACATTTAGAACTAGATTACAAGTGTAGGGCCATCAATAACGCAAGGTGTGCTATGTTTTACATGACCTACCGCAAATAACGTAGTCTGGTATTACAGGTGTATAGTTAAATGTTTTTACCAAAGCATCTTAACACGGCCAAAACGTTCACACCCTATATTTTTAGTGGAGAGTACAGGAAGAGTTTAGTATTCTCATTGTGCTAACTGTTTGTATTAAGTGGTGCGTTATTAGTGTGCTCATTGTGCTTATTTGTATTAAAGGGACACTGAACCCAAATTTTTTCTTTCCTGATTCAGATAGAGCAAAAAAATAATTTTTAAGCAACTTTCTAATTTACTCCTATTATTACATTTTCTTCATTCTCTTGGTATCTTTATTTGAAATGCAAGAATGGAAGTTTAGATGCCGGCACTTTTTTGATGAACAACCTGGGTTGTCCTTGCTGATTGGTAGATAAATTCATCCACCAATAAAAAAAGATGTCCAGAGTTCTGAACCAAATAAAAGCTTATATGCCTTATTTCTCTTGTTAAGTGTATCCAGTCCACGGATCATCCATTACTTATGGGATATTAACTCCTCCCCAACAGGAAGTGCAAGAGGATTCACCCAGCAGAGCTGCTATATAGCTCCTCCCCTAACTGCCATTACCAGTCATTCTCTTGCACCCAACGAATAGATAGGATGTGTGAGAGGACTGTGGTGATTATACTTAGTTTCATACCTTCAATCAAAAGTTTGTTATTTTATAATAGCACCGGAGTGTGTTATTCCTTCTCTGGTAGAATTTGAAGAAGAATCTACCTGAGTTTTTCTATGATTTTAGCCGGAGTAGCAGCAACTGGTATCAGGCTGTCATGTATGTATATTTTACACTTCAGTATTCTGGGGAATGGCACTTCACTGGAATTATACTGTATGCATAAAACTTTAGCCTAATTTGCAGGGACTAGCAACAGGCTTTTTAATAACACTCAATTTATTAATGTTAAACGTTTTTTGCTGGCATGTAAAATCGTTTAATTTTCTGAGGTACTGGGTGAAAAAATGTTTTGGGCACTATTTTTTTCCACTTGGCAGTCGTTTTATTTAATTTATGACAGTTTACTGATCTCTCTCACTGTTATGTGTGAGGGGGAGGGGCCTTTTTTGGTGCTTTTGCTACGCATCAAAAAATTCAGTCAGAAGTTTTGTCTTCCCTGCATGATCCGGTTCATCTCTACAGAACTCAGGGGTCTTCAAAACTTGTTTTGAGGGAGGTAATCACTCACAGCAGAGCTGTGAGATTGTAGTTGACTGTGATAAAAAAACGTTTATTTCTGTATTTTTTTTTTTTTTTTTTCTGCTATCAGGGTTAGTTATCCTTTGCTAATGGGAGCAATCCTTTGCTAAAATTGTGTTTTTTACAAAGATTTGATGCTATAACTTTTCAGTTTATTAATTTTCAACTGTCATAACTTTTTCTGTGCTTCTTATAGGCACAGTACGTTTTCATATTATAGTAAATTACTTGAAAAGTATTTCCAAGTTGCTAGTTTATTTGCTAGTGTGTTAAACATGTCTGATTCAGAGGAAGATATCTGTGCTATATGTGCTAAAGCCAAAGTGGAGCCCAATAGAAATTTATGTACTAACTGTATTGATGCTACTTTAAATAAAAGTCAATCTGTACAAATTGAACATATTTCACCAAACAACGAGGGGAGAGTTATGCCGACTAACTCGCCTCACGTGTCAGTACCTGCATCTCCCGCTCGGGAGGTGCGTGATATTGTAGCGCCGAGTACATCTGGGCGGCCATTACAAATCACATTACAGGATATGGCTACTGTTATGACTGAAGTTTTGGCTAAATTACCAGAACTAAGAGGTAAGCGTGATCACTCTGGGGTGAGAACAGAGTGCGCTGATAATATTAGGGCCATGTCAGACACTGCGTCACAATTTGCAGAACATGAGGACGGAGAGCTTCATTCTGCGGGTGACGGTTCTGATCCAAACAAACTGGATTCAGATATTTCAAATTTTAAATTTAAGCTGGAAAACCTCTGTGTATTACTAGGGGAGGTGTTAGCGGCTCTGAATGATTGTAACACAGTTGCAATACCAGAGAAAATGTGTAGGTTGGATAAATATTTTGCGGTACCGGCGAGTACTGACGTTTTTCCTATACCTAAGAGACTTACTGAAATTGTTACTAAGGAGTGGGATAGACCCGGTGTGCCGTTCTCACCCCCTCCGATATTTAGAAAGATGTTTCCAATAGACGCCACCACACGGGACTTAAGGCAAACGGTCCCTAAGGTGGAGGGAGCAGTTTCTACTTTAGCTAAGCGTACCACTATCCCGGTGGAGGATAGCTGTGCCTTTTCAGATCCAATGGATAAAAAGTTAGAGGGTTACCTTAAGAAAATGTTTGTTCAACAAGGTTTTATATTGCAACCTCTTGCATGCATTGCGCCTGTCACGGCTGCAGCAGCATTTTGGTTTGAGTCTCTGGAAGAGACACTTGAATCAGCTCCATTAGATGAGATTACACACAAGCTTAAAGCCCTTAAGTTAGCTAACCCATTTATTTCAGATGCCGTAGTACATTTAACTAAACTTACGGCTAAGAATTCCGGATTCGCCATTCAGGCACGCAGAGCACTGTGGCTAAAATCCTGGTCAGCTGACGTTACTTCTAAATCTAAATTGCTTAATATACCTTTCAAAGGGCAGACCTTATTCGGGCCCGGGTTGAAAGAAATTATCGCTGACATTACAGGAGGTAAAGGCCATGCCCTGCCTCAAGACAGAGCCAAACCTAAGGCTAGACAGTCTAATTTTCGTTCCTTTCGTAATTTAAAAGCAGGAGCAGCATCAACTTCCTCTGCACCAAAACAGGAAGGAGCTGTTGCTCGCTACAGACAAGGCTGGAGACCTAACCAGTCCTGGAACAAGGGCAAGCAGGCCAGGAAACCTGCTGCTGCCCCTAAGACAGCATGAATCGAGGGCCCCCGATCCGGGAACGGATCTAGTGGGGGGCAGACTTTCTCTCTTCGCCCAGGCTTGGGCAAGAGATGTCCAGGATCCCTGGGCGTTAGAGATCATATCTCAGGGATACCTTCTAGACTTCAAATTCTCTCCCCCAAGAGGGAGATTTCATCTGTCAAGGTTGTCAACAAACCAAATAAAGAAAGAGGCGTTTCTACGCTGCGTACAAGATCTTTTATTAATGGGAGTGATCCATCCGGTTCCGCGGTCGGGACAAGGGTTTTACTCAAATCTGTTTGTGGTTCCCAAAAAAGAGGGAACTTTCAGGCCAATCTTGGATTTAAAGATCCTAAACAAATTCCTAAGAGTTCCATCGTTCAAAATGGAAACTATTCGGACAATTTAACCCATGATCCAAAAGGGTCAGTACAGGACCACAGTGGATTTAAAGGATGCTTACCTTCACATGCCGATTCACAAAGATCATTACCGGTATCTAAGGTTTGCCTTTCTAGACAGGCATTACCAGTTTGTAGCTCTTCCATTCGGATTGGCTACGGCTCCGAGAATCTTCACAAAGGTTCTGGGTGCTCTTCTGGCGGTACTAAGACCGCGAGGAATTGCGGTAGCTCCGTACCTAGACGACATTCTGATACAAGCTTCAAGCTTTCAAACTGCCAAGTCTCATACAGAGTTAGTACTGGCATTTCTAAGGTCGCATGGATGGAAGGTGAACGAAAAGAAGAGTTCTCTCTTTCCACTCACAAGAGTTCCCTTCTTGGGGACTCTTATAGATTCTGTAGAAATGAAGATTTACCTGACAGAAGACAGGTTAACAAAGCTTCAAAATGCATGCCGTGTCCTTCATTCCATTCAACACCCGTCAGTAGCTCAATGCATGGAGGTGATCGGCTTAATGGTAGCAGCAATGGACATAGTACCCTTTGCACGTCTACATCTCAGACCGCTGCAATTGTGCATGCTAAGTCAGTGGAGTGGGGATTACTCAGACTTGTCCCCTACTCTGAATCTGGATCAAGAGACCAGAAATTCTCTTCTATGGTGGCTTTCTCGGCCACATCTGTCCAGGGGGATGCCATTCAGCAGGCCGGACTGGACAATTGTAACAACAGACACCAGCCTACTAGGTTGGGGCGCTGTCTGGAATTCTCTGAAGGCTCAGGGACAATGGAATCAGGAGGAGAGTCTCCTACCAATAAACATTCTGGAATTGAGAGCAGTTCTCAATGCCCTTCTGGCTTGGCCCCAGTTAACAACTCGGGGGTTCATCAAGTTTCAGTCGGACAACATCACGACTGTAGCTTACATCAACCATCAGGGAGGGACAAGAAGCTCCCTAGCAATGATGGAAGTATCAAAGATAATTCGCTGGGCAGAGTCTCACTCTTGCCACCTGTCAGCAATCCACATCCCGGGAGTGGAGAACTGGGAGGCGGATTTCTTAAGTCGTCAGACTTTTCATCCGGGGGAGTGGGAACTTCATCCGGAGGTCTTTGCCCAAATACTTCGACGTTGGGGCAAACCAGAGATAGATCTCATGGCGTCTCGACAGAACGCCAAGCTTCCTCGTTACGGGTCCAGATCCAGGGATCCGGGAGCGGTTCTGATAAATGCTTTGACAGCACCTTGGACCTTCGGGATGGCTTATGTGTTTCCACCCTTCCCGATGCTTCCTCGATTGATTGCCAGAATCAAACAGGAGAGAGCATCAGTGATTCTAATAGCGCCTGCATGGCCACGCAGGACTTGGTATGCAGATCTAGTGGACATGTCATCCTGTCCACCTTGGTCGCTACCTCTGAAACAGGACCTTCTGATCCAGGGTCCCTTCAAACATCAAAATCTAATTTCTCTGAAGCTGACTGCTTGGAAATTGAACGCTTGATTTTATCAAAACGTGGTTTTTCTGAGTCAGTTATTGATACCTTAATACAGGCTAGGAAGCCTGTTACCAGAAAGATTTACCATAAGATATGGCGCAAATACTTATATTGGTGTGAATCCAAGAGTTACTCATGGAGTAAGGTTAGGATTCCGAGGATATTGTCTTTTCTACAAGAAGGTTTAGAAAAGGGTTTATCCGCTAGTTCCTTAAAGGGACAGATTTCAGCTCTGTCCATTCTTTTACACAAACGTCTGTCAGAAGTTCCGGACGTTCAAGCTTTTTGTCAGGCTTTAGCTAGGATCAAGCCTGTGTTTAAAACTGTTGCTCCACCATGGAGTTTGAACTTAGTTCTTAATGTTTTACAGGGGGTTCCGTTTGAACCCCTTCATTCCATTGATATCAAGTTGTTATCTTGGAAAGTTCTGTTTTTAATGGCGATTTCCTCGGCTCGAAGAGTCTCTGAGTTATCTGCCTTACATTGTGATTCTCCTTATCTGATTTTTTCATTCAGACAAGGTAGTTCTGCGTACTAAACCTGGGTTCCTACCTAAGGTGGTCACTAACAGGAATATCAATCAAGAGATTGTGGTTCCATCTTTGTGTCCTAATCCTTCTTCGAAAAAGGTACGTCTGCTACACAATCTAGATGTAGTCCGTGCCCTGAAATTTTATCTACAGGCAACTAAGGATTTTCGACAAACGTCTTCCCTGTTTGTCATTTATTCTGGTCAGAGGAGAGGTCAAAAAGCTTCGGCTACCTCTCTCTCCTTTTGGCTTCGTAGCATAATACGGTTAGCCTATGAGACTGCTGGACAGCAGCCTCCTGAAAGAATTACAGCACATTCTACTAGAGCTGTGGCTTCCACTTGGGCCTTTAAGAATGAGGCTTCTGTTGAACAGATTTGCAAGGCTGCAACTTGGTCTTCTCTTCATACTTTTTCCAAATTTTACAAATTTGACACTTTTGCTTCTTCGGAGGCTGTTTTTGGGAGAAAGGTTCTTCAGGCAGTGGTTCCTTCCGTATAAAGAGCCTGCCTGTCCCTCCCGTCATCCGTGTACTTTAGCTTTGGTATTGGTATCCCATAAGTAATGGATGATCCGTGGACTGGATACACTTAACAAGAGAAAACATAATTTATGCTTACCTGATAAATTTATTTCTCTTGTAGTGTATCCAGTCCACGGCTCGCCCTGTCACTTTAAGGCAGGTAATTTTTCCATTAAACTACAGTCACCACTGTACCCTATGGTTTTCCTTTCTCTGCATGTTTTCGGTCGAATGACTGGTAATGGCAGTTAGGGGAGGAGCTATATAGCAGCTCTGCTGGGTGAATCCTCTTGCACTTCCTGTTGGGGAGGAGTTAATATCCCATAAGTAATGGATGATCCGTGGACTGGATACACTACAAGAGAAATACATTTATCAGGTAAGCATAAATTATGTTTTTTTTCAAATAAAGATAGCAAGAGAACAAAGAAAAATTAATAGGAGTAAATTAGAAAGTTGCTTAAAATTGCTTGCTCTATTTGAATCATGAAAGCAAAAATATGGGTTCAGTGTCCTTTTAAGTTGTTAGTATGCTCATTATGCTTATTTGAATTAATATTGATGTGTTTAAAGCGCCAGATAGGCAAGGTGGGGTGTAGCAAGTAAAACTATTTATTACAATTATTACAATTGTGGATCCACATAACAATAAAATAAAAACATTAAAATAGATAAAAATGAATGAGCTAAAATCAGTGGTCCTGGACCATCTGATAAGGGATTCAGATTGAACCAATGAAAGTGCAGCAGATGTTGTACAATTTTAAACAATATCAACCAATATTTGTTCTAATATGTGACAATGTAGTGTGTCCAAGTATAAGCGTTATGTGCCATGTACTGATGAAATCCTGGATGTGTCTGGTGGGCCAATAGATTAGTGTGTGAAACTCCTCAAGGTGCAAAAATGTAATGCACGTACAAAAATGTATGCCTGAGGCAAAAAATATATAATTATATAAAAAATAGAAATATAAAAATATATGTAAAAAATGAAAAATGAGTGAAAGTCACAATCCAATTAAAAATGTGTGAAAATATAATCCAAACTGAAAAAGTCACAATAAAAAACAAAAACAAACTTGTTTCCTGGTGGTGAGAAGTGCCGTGATATAACAACTTGTTTCCTGATGGTGAGAATGCTGTAATGGTGATCCTGTTAAATCCTCACCTTCCCTTTCACTTCATTGTTAAACTGCCCTGTGAAAATAAAATAACATGTACAAATGTCCAAGCTAATATTGAAAGATTGAAAAAGAGCTTACCAGCTGCTTGTCAACGCGTTTCGGCCCAATCTGTGGGCCTTTATTAAGACTCAGCATACTAATAACTCACCACTTAATAACAAGCACAATGAGCATACTAATAACTCACCACTTAATAACAAGCACAATGAGCATACTAATAACTCACCACTTAATAACAAGCACAATGAGCATACTAATAACTCACCACTTAATAAATAACAAGCACAATGAGCATACTAATAATGCACCACTTAATAAATAACAAGCACAATGAGCATACTAATAATGCACCACTTAATAAATAACGAGCACAATGAGCATACTAATTATGCACCACTTAATAACAAGCACAATGAGCATACTAATAACTCACCACTTAATAAATAACAAGCACAATGAGCATACTAATTATGCACCACTTAATAAATAACGAGCACAATGAGCATACTAATAATGCACCACTTAATAAATAACGAGCACAATGAGCATACTAATTATGCACCACTTAATAACAAGCACAATAAGCATACTAATAACACATCACTTAATAAATAACAAGCAAAATAAGCATACTAATAACTCACCACTTAATAACAAGCACAATGAGCATACTAATAACTCACCACTTAATAAATAACAAGCACAATGAGCATACTAATAATGCACCACTTAATAAATAACAAGCACAATGAGCATACTAATAATGCACCACTTAATAAATAACGAGCACAATGAGCATACTAATTATGCACCACTTAATAACAAGCACAATGAGCATACTAATAACTCACCACTTACTAAATAACAAGCACAATGAGCATACTAACAACTCACCACTTAATAAATAACAAGCACAATGAGCATACTAATAACGCATCACTTAATAAATAACGAGCACAATGAGCATAATAATAATGCACCTATTAATAAATAAGCACAATGAGCATACTAACGTACCAATTAATAAATAAGCACAATGAGCATACTAATAACTCACCACTTAATAAATAACAAGCACAATGAGCATACTAATAACTCACCACTTAATAAATAACTAGCCCAATGAGCATACTAATAACTCACCACTTAATAAATAACAAGAACAATGAGCATACTAATAACACACCAATTAATAAATAACAAGCACAATGAGCACACTAATAACGCACCACTTATTGGTATGCTCATTGTGCTTATTTATTAAGTGGTGAGTTATTAGTATGCTTATTGTGCTTGTTAGGTGGTGCGTTTTTAGTATGCTTATTGTGCTTGTTAAGTGATGCGATATTAGTATGCTTATTGTGCTTGTTAAGTGGTGCGTTTATTAGTATGCTTATTGTGTTTAAGTGGTGCATTATTAGTATGCTTATTGTGTTTAAGTGGTGCGTTATTAGTGTGCTTATTGTGCTTGTTAAGTGGTGCGTTTATTAGTATGCTTATTGTGTTTAAGTGGTGCATTATTAGTATGCTTATTGTGCTTGTTAAGTGGTGCGTTATTAGTATGCTTATTGTGCTTGTCATTAAGTGGTGCATTATTAGTATGCTTATTGTGCTTGTTAAGTGGTGCATTATTAGTATGCTTATTGTGCTTGTTAAGTGGTGCATTATTAGTATGCTTATTGTGCTTGTTAAGTGGTGCATTATTAGTATGCTTATTGTGCTTGTTAAGTGGTGCATTATTAGTATGCTTATTGTGCTTGTTAAGTGGTGCATTATTAGTATGCTTATTGTGCTTGTTATTAAGTGGTGCATTATTAGTATGCTTATTGTGCTTGTTATTAAGTGGTGCATTATTAGTATGCTTATTGTGCTTGTTATTAAGTGGTGCATTATTAGTATGCTTATTGTGCTCGTTATTAAGTGGTGCATTATTAGTATGCTTATTGTGCTTGTTATTAAGTGGTGCATTATTAGTATGCTTATTGTGCTTGTTATTAAGTGGTGCATTATTAGTATGCTTATTGTGCTTGTTATTAAGTGGTGCATTATTAGTATGCTTATTGTGCTTGTTATTAAGTGGTGCATTATTAGTATGCTTATTGTGCTTGTTAAGTGGTGCATTATTAGTATGCTTATTGTGCTTGTTAAGTGGTGCATTATTAATATGCTTATTGTGCTTGTTAAGTGGTGCGTTATTAGTATGCTTATTGTGCTTGTTAAGTGGTGCGTTATTAGTATGCTTATTGTGCTTGTTAAGTGGTGCGTTATTAGTATGCTTATTGTGCTTGTTATTAAGTGGTTCATTATTAGTATGCTTATTGTGCTTGTTAAGTGATGCATTATTAGTATGCTTATTGTGCTTGTTATTAAGTGGTGCATTATTAGTATGCTTATTGTGCTTGTTATTAAAGGGATAGGAAAGTCATAATTAAACTTTCATGATTCAGATAGAGCAGGCAATTTTAAGCAACTTTCTAATTTACTTATATTATCAAATTTTCTTCATTCTCTTGGTATCTTGATTTGAAAAGCAAGAATGTAAGCATAGGAGCCGGCCCATTTTTTGGTTCAGCACCTGGGTAGCCCTTTCTGATTAGTGTCTAAATGTAGCCACCCAATCAGCAAGCGCTACCCAGGTTATGAACCAAAAATGGTCTGGCTTCTAAGCTTACATTCGAATAAAGATACCAAGAGAACAAAGAAAATTTGATAATAGGAGTAAATTAGAAAGTTGCTTAAAATTGCTGCTCTATCTGGATCATGAAAGTTTAATTTCTCCTACAAGATATGACAAGTCCACGGATTTCATTCTTGTGGGATTTATCCTCCTGCTAACAGGAAGTGGCAAAGAGCACCACAGCAGAGCTGTGTATATATAGCTCCTCCCTTCCCTCCACCCGAGTCCTTCTCTTTGCCTGTGTTAGTGATAGGAAGAGGTAAAGTGAGGTGTTAGTTTAGATTCTTCAATCAAGAAGTTTTTTTATTTTAAAATGGTGCCAGTGAGTACTATTTTTCTCAGGGAGAAATTGTCAGTCTATTACTTCCCAAGAGGAGTGGAGACATCTTATTTTCTGCCCTGATGTTGATGATCTTAGCAAACGTTACCTAAGATCCATGATGGTTACCACAGCAGCTGAAGGTAGTGTAAGAAAATCTTCAGTGTGGAGAACGGTGTCTTGCTACAAGCAGCATTGAGGTATGTTTAGTCTTTTTGTTTCTGGAGAGACTTGATGCATCAGAACAGGCTGACATTTTTCCCTATATGGGGAGGGGTAAGCAGTATGCACTATATGTAAAGAAATAGTGTACCTGGAATCCCTTTATCTTTATTGCCAAAGTATGTAAAATATTTATTTGAGACTTATTCAAGGGGGGCTAGACGCTGGGAGTTGCGGTTCTGCTTAATGGTGTGTATGTAAGAAGGGCACATGGCCTTTTTTGTATTTAGATGGACATGTTTTTTTTTTTTTTTCTTTTTTGCGGGTCTTAGCAGGCGGGGCCTATTTTCGCACGCTCAGACGCGCAGTATCAGCTGGATCGCATGGGCAACAGAGTCCTGATCTCCGGTGGGGCTTAAGTTATCCTGACTTCCAAAGGGCCTGAAAAGCTCCTCGAGCAGCAGAGCTGTGGCGTGGTGCAGGGGCCTGTATAAGTATCATAAATAAATATCTGTTAAATCGAGGTTATATTTTTTCTTTCTCCTCTCTGCAAGTGGATGCAATATTGATAGAGTAATTTGGGCACATTAATATAATTTTTATTGCCACAAACTCGTTTTGAAAAGAACAGAAAAATTGTTGCGCTTTTATTATTTAAAGGCACAGTACAGTTTTTTGTATTAACATTTTTTGTCTCTATAATTGAATTTAGAGCTCAATATTTTAAGCTAAGAATGACTATTATTGCTTTTTTTGCTATTGCTAGTCTGTTTAACATGTCCGAAACTAAGGAAACTTTTTGTTCTATGTGTTTATGCCAATGTGGAACCCCCTCTGACTTTTTGTCCCTCATGTACTGAGAGGGCCTTACAATGTAAAGCACAGATTTTATGTAAAGAAAATGTGTCTAAGGATGATTCTCAGTCTGAGGAGAATCGGGTGAACCGCCAAATTCTTCCCAAGCGTCACAACCTTTAACGCCCACCCAAGCGACGCCTGGTTCTTCTACCGTGTCTAATTCATTTACTCTGCAGGATATGGCTGCAGTTATGTCAACTACCCTTACAGAGGTATTATCTAAGTTGCCAGTGTTACAGGGCAAACGCAGCAGGACAGAGGGCAATGTGAATACTGAGGCCTCTAATGCTTTGTTAGCTATTTCCGATGTACCCTCACAGGGATCTGAATTGGGGGTCAGGGAACATCTGTCTGAGGGGGAACTTTCCGATTCGGGAAGTGTGCTACCTCAGACGGACTCGGATGTCATGTCCTTTAGATTTAAGCTTGAACAGCTCCGCCTGTTACTTCGGGAGGTTTTAGCGACTCTAGATGACTGTGACTCTATTGTGGTACCACCAGAGAAATTGTGTAAAATTGACAAATACTTAGAGGTACCTGCTTACACTGATGTTTTTCCGGTCCTTTGAGAATTTCGGAGATTATTAAGAGGGAATGGGACAGACCGGGTATCCCGTTCTCACCTTCTCCTAATTTTTAAGAAAATGTATCCCATATCTGACACCGTCCGGGACTCTTGGCAAACGGTCCCTAAGGTGGAGGGAGCTATATCTACCCTGGCTAAGTGTACAACTATTCCTATTGAGGACAGTTGTGCTTTCAAAGACCCTATGGATAAGAAATTGGAGGGTCTTCTAAAGAAACTGTTTATTCATCAGAGGTTCCTATTACAACAGACGGCCTGTATTGTACAAGTTACTTCTGCGGCGGCCTTCTGTTTTGATGCATTAGAAGAGTCTCTTAAGACTGAGACTCCTTTAGAGGATATCTTAGATAGAATTAAGGCTCTTAAGCTGGCTAATTCTTTTATTACAGATGATGCCTTTCAGATTGCCAAATTGGCGGCTAAGAATGCTGGATTTGCCATTCTAGAGCGTTATGGTTAAAATCATGGTTTGCTGATGTGTCATCTAAGTCAAAGCTTTTGGCTATTCCTTTCAAGGGAAAAACCCTATTCGGGCCTGACTTGAAAGAAATCCTTTCTGACATTACGGGAGGTAAGGGTCATCTCCTACCTCAGGATAGAACTGCTTAACTGAGTGGTAAACAAAATAATTTCTTCTACAAGATACGAGTCCACGGATTTCATCCTTACTTGTGGGATATTAACCTCCTGCTAACAGGAAGTGGCAAAGAGTACCACAGCAGAGCTGTATATATAGCTCCTCCCTTCCCTCCACCCCCAGTCATTCTCTTTGCCTGTGTTAGTAATAGGAAGAGGTAAAGTGAGGTGTTGGTTTTAGATTCTTCAATCAAGAAGTTTTTTATTTTAAATGGTACCGGTGAGTACTAGTTTCCTCAGGGAGATATGGAATGAAGAAGATTTCTGCCCTGAGGTTGATGATCTTAGCAGATGTAACTAAGATCCATGTTGGTTCCCACAGAGCTTCTGAAGGTAGTGCAAGAGAAATCTTCAGTGTGGAGAACGGTGTCATGCTACAAGCAGCATTGAGGTATGTTCAGCCTTTTATTTCTGAGGAGACTTGGTATATCAGAACTGGCTGTCATTTTTTCCCTGCAAGGGAAGGGGTAAGCAGTAGACCTGTACACTGAGGGTGTTACTGAAAATCCTGTGTTTATACATATTGCTTTGACACTGTATTGGGCTGGACACTGGGAGAGGCAGCTTGACATTTTATATTTTATTCAAAGTCAGTAGGGCTGCAGTTTTTATTAAAAGATTTTAGGAGGACCACATGGCTTATTTTTCAAACCGCTTCCCATGCAGTTAAACAGACTGTTAGGACGACGTCCATGATGGGCGGCGCCTATTTCGCGCGCTCAGACGCACAGTTTACTCTGACTGAGAAATCAGCAGCCATTAGCTCCGGTGGGGCCTAAACTTGTGTTCTGTTCACCGGATCATTGTCGAGTCATTTTGCAGTACCCTGGGGGCAGGTAGGCGCAACAGCCGAGCTGTGGCAAGGTGTAGGGGTAATTTTTTCTGTTGATATATTTTTTGGTTAAAAATGTCTTTTAGAGGATAAATTCACCTTTTACTTATAGGGTGCAATAATTGTTGGGCCAATTGAATTTTTATATTTAATTGGGTAGCATTTTTTAAACGTTTTAGGCAGTTTGAGAATAAATTGTGCGCTTTTTATTACTTAAAGGCGCAGTACACGTTTTTCTAAAAGTTGTTTAAATCAATTAATGAGGTGATTTACGACTATTGTGGTTATTACTAGTCTGTTCAACATGTCTGACATTGAGGAAACTAATTGTTCTATGTGTTTAGAAGCCATTGTGGAACTCCCTCTTACTTTGTGTACCACTTGTACTGAAAGGGCCTTAAAATGTAAAAAAAAAAGCATATTTTAGGTAAAGAAAGTGTGCCTAAGGATGATTCTCAGTCTGAAGAGAATCAGGATATGCCATCTATTTCTCCCCAAGTGTCACAACCTTTAACGTCCACACAAGCGACGCCAAGTACTTCTAGTGCGTCTAATTCTTTTACTCTGCAGGATATGGCTGCAGTTATGTCAACTATCCTTACAGAGGTATTATCTAAGTTACCAGTGTTACAGGGTAAACACAGTAGGTCAGGTATTAATGTGAATACTGAATCCTCTGATGCTTTGTTGGTTATTTCCGAATTACCCTCACAGGGCTCTGAGTTGGGGGTCAGGGAATTGTTGTCTGAGGTAGAACTTTCAGACCCAGGAAGTATGTTACCTCAGACAGATTCGGACGTCATGTCCTTTAAATTTAAGCTTGAACACCTCCGCCGAAATTGTGTAAAATTGACAAATATCTAGAGGGTACCTACTTACACTGATGTTTTTCCGGTTCCTAAAAGAATTTCGGAAATTATAAAGAAGGAATGGGACAGACCGGGTATACCTTTCTCACCTCCTCCTAATTTCAAGAAAATGTATCCCATATCAGACACCATTCGGGACTCTTAGCAGTCGGTCCCTAAGGTGGAGGGAGCTATTTCTACCCTGGCTAAGCGTACAACTATACCTATTGTAGACAGTTGTACTTTCAAAGACCCTATGGATAAGAAGTTAGAGGGTCTTCTAAAGAAATTATTTATTCATCAGGGTTTCCTTTTACAACCAACAGCTTGTATTGTTCCAGTTACTACTGCAGCAGCTTTTTGGTTTGATGATCTAGAAGAGTCTCTGAAGGTTGAGACCCCTTTAGAGGACATTTTAGATAGAATTAGGGCTCTCAAGCTAGCTAATTCTTTTATTACAGATGCCGCCTTTCAAATTGGTAAGTTGGCGGCGAAAAATGCAGGATTTGCCTTTTTTTGCGCGTAGAGGGTTATGGTTAAAATCGTGGTCTGCTGATGTGTCATCTAAAGCAAAGCTCTTAGCTATTCCTTTCAAGGGGAAAACCCTATTCGGGCCTGAGTTGAAGGAAATCATTACTGGAGGTAAAGGTCACGCCCTACCTCAGGATAAGTCTGTTAAGATGAGGGGTAAACAAAATAATTTCCGTCCCTTTCGAAATTTTAAAGGAGTACCCTCTGCTTCCACTTCTTCTGCCAAGCAGGAAGGAAATTTTACTCAGGCCAAGTCTGTCTGGAGACCCAACCAGGCTTGGAACAAGGTTAAGCAACCCAAGAAGTCCGTTGCTGCTACAAAGACAGCATGAAGGGACGGCCCCCGATCCGGGTCCGGATCTAGTAGGGGGCAGACTTTCTTTCTTTACCCAGGCTTGGGTAAGAGATGTTCAGGACCCCAGGACCACTGGAAATCGTGACCAACGGGTATCAACTGGAATTCAAAAATTCTCTCCCAAGAGGAAGATTTCTTCTTTCTCAATTGTCTGTAAACCAGATAAAGAGAGGCGTTCTTACGTTGTGTAAGAGACCTCTCTACTATGGGAGTAATTCGTCCCATTCCAAGATTAGAACAGGGACAGGGATTTTACTCAAATCTTTTTGTAGTTCCCAAAAAAGAGTGAACGTTCAGACCTATTTTAGACCTCAAGAGTCTAAACAATTTTCTCAGAGTTCCATCCTTCAAGATGGAGCCCATCCGAATAATTTTACCAATGATCCAGGAGGGTCAATATATGACTACCGTGGACTTGAAGGATGCATACCTTCATATTGCTATCCACAAGGATCATCATCAGTTCCTAAGGTTTGCCTTCCTGGACAAACATTTTTAGTTTGTGGCTCTTCCCCTCGGGTTGGCCACAGCACCCAGGATCTTCACGAAGGTTCTAGGGTCCCTTCTGGCGGTTCTCAGGCCGCGGGGCATAGCAGTGGCGCCTTATCTGGACGATATTTTGATTCAGGCGTCAACTTATCATCTGACGAAATCTCATACAGACACAGTGTTGTCATTTTTGAGAACTCACAGATGGTAGGTGAACCTAGAAAAGAGTTCACTAGTTCCACGGACAAGGGTTCCCTTCTTGGGAACTCTGATAGATTCTGTAGACATGAAAATATTTCTGACGGAGGTCAGAAAGTCAAAAATTCTAAATACTTGCCAAGCCCTTCAGTCCAATCCTCGGCCATCAGTGGCTCAGTGGAGGTAATTGGATTAATTATAGCGGCAATGGACATCATTTCGTTTGCTCGTTTTCATCTCAGACCACTGCAGCTGTGCATGCTCGGACAGTAGAATGGGGACTATGCAAATTTATCTCCTCAGATAAATCTGGATCAAGAGACCAGAGACTCTCTTCTTTGGTGGTTGTCACAGGATCATCTGTCCCAGGGGACGTGTTTCCGCAGACCCTTGTGGGTGATAGGGACAATGGAAGCCAGCCTTCTGGGCTGGGGTGCAGTCTGGAATTCCCTGAAGGCTCAGGGTGTATGGACTCGGGTAGAATCTCTACTTCCAATCAATATTCTGGAATTGAGAGCAATATTCAATGTGCTTCAGGCATGGCCTCAGTTGGTTTTGGCCAAATTCATCAGATTCCAGTCAGACAACATCACGACTGTGGCTTATATCAATCATCAGGGGGGAACGAGGAGTTCCTTAGCGATGACAGAAGTATTCAAGATAATTCGATGGGCGGAGGCCCACTCTTGTTATTTGTCAGCAATCTACATCCCAGGAGTAGACAACTGGGAAGCGGATTTCTTAAGCCGGCAGGCTTTTCATCCGGGGGAGTGGGAGCTCCATCTGGAGGTATTTGCCTCACTGATTCTCCGATGGGGCAGACCGGAATTGGATCTGATGGCACCTCGACAGAATGCCATGCTTCCAAGATACGGATCCAGGTCGAGGGATCCTCAGGCCGAACTGATAGATGCCTTGGACGTTCAGCCTAGCTTATGTGTTTCCACCGTTTCCTCTCCTTTCCCGCGTGATTGCTCGGATCAAACAGGAGAGGGGTTCAGTAATTCTGATCGCGTCTGCGTGGCAACGCAGGACCTGGTATGCGGATCTAGTGGACATGTCCTCTCTGCCACCGTGGAAACTTCCATTGAGACAGGACCTTCTCATTCAAGGTCCGTTCCAACATCCAAATCTAAATTCTCTGCAGCTGACTGCTTGGAAACTGAACACTTGATTTTATCTAAGCGGGGATTCTCCGATTCGGTCATCGATACTTTGATTCAGGCACGTAAGCCTGTCACTAGAAAGATCTATCATAAGATATGGCATAAATATCTTTTTTGGTGTGAATCCAAGGGCTACTCATGGAGTAAAGTTAGGATTCCCAGGATTCTGTCCTTTCTCCAAGACGGATTGGAGAAGGGGTTATCAGCGAGTTCCTTAAAGGGACATATTTCTGCTTTGTCAATTTTGTTGCACAAACGTTTGGCAGATGTTCCAGATGTTCAGGCTTTTTTGTCAGGCTCTATCCAGAATTAAGCCTATCTTTTGACCAATTGCTCCACCCTGGAGTTTGAATTTAGTCCTTAGTGTTCTTCAAGGGGTTCCGTTTGAACCCATGCATTCCATAGATATTAAATTGTTATCTTGGAAAGTTTTGTTTTTGGTTGCTATTTCTTCTGCTCGTAGAGTTTCTTAGCTTTCAGCGTTACAATGTGACTCACCTTATCTTATCTTTCATTCTGATAAGGTGGTTTCTCTTGTAAGATGTATTGAGTCCACGGATTCATCCTTACTTGTGGGATATTCTCCTCCCCTACAGGAAGTGGCAAAGAGAGCACCCACAGCAGAGCTGCCTATATAGCTCCCCCCTTAGCTCCACCCCCCATTCATTCTCTTTGCCTACTCTAAGTAACTAGGAAGTGCAGAGCGAGTGTGGTGACAAAAATGTTAGTTTTTTATTTCTCAAGCAAAAGTTTATTTTAAATGGTGCCGGTGTGTACTATTTACTCTTTGGCAGAAAAAGAGATGAAGATTTCTGCAAGGAGGATTATGATCTTAGCACTTTGTATCTAAGATCCACTGCTGTTCTCACAAGGGCTGAAGAGTACATGAAAACTTCAGTTGGGGGAACATTTTGCATTCTAAGCTGCATATGAGGTATGTTCAGTCTGTTTTTCTAGACAGTCTGTGTTTATTCTAGAAAAGGCTGGCAATATCCCCATGGGGAAAGGGTAAGCTGTATTCAGACACTTGGAATAGGAATTTCAGCTTACTTGAAGGGCTCATTTGTTACTGGTGACACTGTTAGGAAAAAACGTTTTTTGTTTGTTCAGTAAATGATGCAATTATAACGTTTTTTGAAGGGACTGAAGGGGTCTTTTGTGGCTTGTGTTAGGTTTTTTTTTAATACTCAGGTGTTTTTCTAATAGGCCTCAAAACATCAAGTGAGGTGGGTGGGGCCTATTTTCGCACCTCAGTTGCGCAGTTTCTTTTCCTTAACTGCTTTTCTATAGGTTCCTGCTGTTTGAGGGCTGTAAAGGAGTTTTTTTCCCCACTAATCGTTCTGAAGGACAGGTAGGCGCCACAGCAGAGCTGTGGCAAGGTGCTGAAAGTCTTTTTTTACCGGTTTTGACATTTTTTCAATCCGGTTTTGCCATTAAGGGGTTAATTGTTTATTTGCATAGTTGTGCAAAGTTACTAAGGCTGTAAGATACTACTGTAAAAAGTTCGTTAAGTTTACTGCTTTTTTACACTGTTTTGCAGAACTTGTGCAGCTTTTTTTCTCTTAAAGGCAAAGTACCGTTTTATTGCTAAGTGTTATTTACTTTGATTACAGTGTTTTCCAAGCTTGCTTGTTACATTACTAGCCTGTTTAACATACCAAGGAAAATCCTTGTTCAATATGTTTGGAAGCCATTGTGGAACCCCCTCTTAGAATGTGTCCCAAATGTACTGATATGTCTATAAATTATAAAGAACATATATTAGAACTTAAAAATAGAGCAATAGATGATTCTCAGTCAGAAGTAAATGAGGGTTCGCCATCTAGCTCTCCCAAGTGTCACAACCAGTAACACCCGCACAAGTGACGCCATATACCTCTAGTGCGTCACATTCATTTACTTTACAAGAAATGGCCACAGTTATGAATACAACCCTCACTGAGGTTTTATCTAAACTGCCTGGTTTACAAGGAAAGCTGGACAGCTCTGGGTTAAGGAAAAATGCTGAGCCGTCTGACGATTTAGTAGCCATATCTGATATGCCCTCACAATGCTCTGAAGGGGCGAGGGATTTGTTATCTGAGGGAGAGATTTCTGATTCAGGAAAGACCCTTCCTCAGACAGATTCTGATACGACGGCCTTTAAATTTAAGCTTGAACACCTCCGCTTATTGCTTATGGAGGTATTAGCAACTCTAGATGATTGTGACCCTATAGTGGTCCCAGAGAAATTGTGTAAAATGGATAGATACTTAGAGGTTCCTGTTTACACTGATGTTTTTCCAGTTCCTAAGAGGATCGTGAATATTATTGCTAAGGAGTGGGATAGACCAGGTATTCCGTTCACTCCCCCTCCTGTTTTTAAGAAAATGTTTCCCATATCTGATATCATAAGGGACTCATGGCAGACGGTTCCTAAGGTGGAGTGAGCTATTTCTACTCTAAGCGTACAACTATACCTATCGAGGACAGTTGTGCTTTCAAAGATCCTATGGATAAAAAATTAGAGGGTCTCCTGAAGAAATTTTTTGGAGATCAAGGTTTTTCTCTCCAACCTATTGCGTGCATTGTTCCTGTAACGACTGCAGCTGCTTTCTGGTTTGAGGCTCTAGAAGAGGCTCATCAAATGGAGACTCCATTAGAGGAAATTATGGACAGAATTAAGGCCCTTAAGTTGGCTAATTCTTTTATTACTGATGCCGCTTTTCAACTGGCTAAATTAGCGGCAAAGAATTCAGGTTTTGCCATCTTAGCATGCAGGGCGTTATGGCTTAAGTCCTGGTCTGCTGATGTGTCATCTAAATCTAAACTTTTGAACATCCCTTTCAAAGGAAAGACTCTATTCGGGCCTGAACTGAAGGAGATTATTTCAGACATAACTGGAGGGAAGGGTCATGCCCTCCCTCAGGCTCCCAGAATTTTCACAAAAAAGCTAGGGTCCCTTCTGGCGGTTCTTCGACCACAGGGTATAGCAGTGGCACCTTATCTAGACGACCTCTTAATTCAGGCGTCGACTTTCCAGCTAGCCAAGTCTCACACAGACATCGTGTTGGCTTTTCTGACATCTCACGGGTGGAAGGTGAACATAAAAAAAGTACTCTCTTCCCTCTTACATAAGTTTCCTTCCTAGGGATTCTTATAGACTCTGTAGAAATGAAAATATTTCTGACGGAGGTCAGAAAGTTAAAACTCTTATCCACTTGCCAAGCTCTTCATTCCATTCCTCGGCCATCAGTGGCTCAGTGTATGGAGGTAATCGGACTCATGGTAGCGGCAATGGACATAGTTCCTTTTGCCCGTCTACACCTCAGACCACTGCAACTATGCATGCTCGAACAGTGGAATGGGGATTATGCAGACTTATCTCCTCAACTGCATCTGGACCAGGAGACTAGAGATTATTTTCTCTGGTGGTTGTCTCAGGACCACCTGTCTCAGGGAATGTGTTTCCGCAGGCCAGAGTGGCTCATTGTAACGACAGATGCCAGCCTGCTAGGCTGGGGTGCAGTCTGGAACTCCCTGAAAGCACAGGGCTTATGGTCTCGGGAGGAAGCTCTCCTCCCGATAAACATTCAGCTTGCTGCGGCCAAATTCATCAGGTTTCAGTCGGACAACATCACGACTGTAGCTTATATCAATCATCAGGGAGGAACAAGGAGTTCTCTAGCGATGATGGAGGTAACCAAAATAATCCGGTGGGCAGAGGATCACTCTTGCCATCTCTCAATAAATCAACATCCCAGGAGTAGAGAACTGGGAGGCGGATTTTCTAAGTCGTCAGACTCTTCATCCGGGGGAGTGGGAACTCCATCCGGAGGTATTCGCCCAGCTGATTCAGCTATGGGGCACACCAGAATTGGATCTGATGGCGTCTCTTCAGAATGCTTTACTTCCTCGTTACGGGTCCAGGTCCCGGGATCCCAAGGCAGTACTGATAGATGCTCTAGCAGTGCCTTGGTCCTTCAATCTGGCCTATGTATTTCCACCGTTTCCTCTCCTTCTACATCTGGTTGCCAGAATCAAGCAGGAGAGAGCTTCGGTAATTCTGATAGCTCGTGCGTGGCCACGCAGGACTTGGTATGCAGACCTAATGGACATGTCCTCGGTTCCACCGTGGACTCTGCCAATGAGGCGGGACCTTCTAATTCAAGGCCCGTTCACGCATCCAAATCTAATTTTTCTGTGTCTGACTGCTTGGAGATTGAACGCATGATTTTATCAAAGCGCGGTTTCTCTGAATCGGTCATTGATACCCTGATTCAGGCTAGAAAGCCTGTCACCAGGAAGATTTATCATAAGATTTGGCGCAAATATCTTTATTGGTGTGAATCCAAAGGTTACTCGTGGAGTAAGATTAGGATTCCTAGAATATTGTCTTTTCTCCAAGAGGGTTTGGAGAAGGAAATATCTGCTTTGTCTATTCTACTTCACAAACGTCTGGCAGATGTCCCAGACGTTAAAGCATTTAGTCAGGCTTTGGTCAGAATCAAGCGTGTATTTAAACCTGTTGCTCCGCCATGGAGCCTTAACTTAGTTCTTAAAGTTCTTCAAGGGGTTCCATTTGAACCTATGCATTTCATAGATATTAAGCTTCTATCTTGGAAAGTTTTGTTTTTAGTAGCTATCTCTTCGGCTCGAAGAGTTTCTGAGCTATCTGCTTTACAATGTGATTCCGCTTACCTTGTTTTCCATGCAGATAAGGTGGTTTTACGTACCAAACCTGGGTTTCTTCCTAAGGTTGTTTCTAATAAGAATATCAATCAAGATATTGTGGTTCCTTCTTTGTGTCCTAATCCTTCATCTAAGAAGGAACGTCTGTTACACAATCTTGATGTGGTTCGTGCTTTAAAATTCTACTTACAAGCAACTAAAGATTTCCGTCAAACATCTTCTTTGTTGTTTATTCTGGTAAACGGAGAGGTCAAAGGGCTACGGCTACCTCTTTCCTTTTGGCTGAAAAGCATCATCCGTTTGGCCTATGAGACTGCTGGACGGCAGCCTCCTGAAAGGATTACTGCTCATTCTACTAGAGCTGTGGCTTCCACATGGGCTTTTAAAAATGAGGCTTCTGTTGAACAGATTTGTAAGGCGATGACTTGGTCTTCGCTTCATACTTTTTCCAAATTTTACAAATTCGATACTTTTGCTTCTTTGGAGGCTATTTTTGGGAGAAAGGTTCTACAAGCAGTGGTGCCTTCCGTTTAAGGTCCCTGTCTTGTCCCTCCCTTCATCCGTGTCCTAAAGCTTTGGTATTAGTATCCCACAAGTAAGGATGAATCCGTGGACTCGATACATCTTACAAGAGAAAACATAATTTATGCTTACCTGATAAATTTATTTCTCTTGTGATGTATAGAGTCCACTGCCCGCCCTGTTTATTAAGACAGGCATATATATTTCTCCAACATAGGTGTGTCCGGTCCACGGCGTCATCCTTACTTGTGGGATATTCTCCTCCCCAACAGGAAATGGCAAAGAGCCCAGCAAAGCTGGCCATATAGTCCCTCCCAGGCTCCGCCTACCCCAGTCATTCTCTTTGCCGTTGCACAGGCAACATCTCCACGGAGATGGCTAAGAGTTTTTTTGGTGTTTAAATGTAGTTTTATTCTTCAATCAAGAGTTTGTTATTTTAAAATAGTGCTGGTATGTACTATTTACTCTGAAACGAAAAGAGATGAAGATTTCTGTTTGTAAGAGGAAAATTATTTTAGCAACCGTTACTAAAATCGATGGCTGTTTCCACACAGGACTGTTGAGATGAATTAACTTCAGTTGGGGGAAACAGTGAGCAGACTTTTGCTGCTTGAGGTATGACACATTTCTAACAAGACTTGGTAATGCTGGAAGCTGTCATTTTCCCTATGGGAACCGGTAAGCCATTTTCTTAGTTTAGTATAAGAATAAAGGGCTTCATTAGGGCTTAAAAAACTGGTAGACATTTTTCTGGGCTAAAACGATTACTTTACTAAGCATATTTGGCAGATTATAACTATTAATAGTTATTATAATCTTGGGGATTGTTTTAAAAAAAACGGCAGGCACTGTATTGGACACCTTTTTCACTGGGGGCCTTTTCTAGTCATAGGCAGAGCCTCATTTTCGCGCCACTAATGCGCAGTTGTTTTTGGAAAGCAAGGCATGCAGATGCATGTGTGAGGAGCTAAGAACCACTGAAAAAGCTTATAGAAGGCATCATTTGGTATCGTATTCCCCTCTGGGCTTGGTTGGGTCTCAGCAAAGCAGATACCTGGGACTGTATAGGGGTTAAATGTAAAAACGGCTCCGGTTCCGTTATTTTAAGGGTTAAAGCTTTAAAATTTGGTGTGCAATACTTTTAAGGCCTTAAGATACTGTGGTGAAATTTTGGTGAATTTTGAACAATTCCTTCATACTTTTTCACTTATTCAGTAATAAAGTGTGTTCAGTTTAAAATTTAAAGTGACAGTAACGGTTTTATTGTAAAACGTTTTTTGTGCTTTGTTGACAAGTTTAAGCCTGTTTAACATGTCTGAACCATCAGATAACGATGTTCTATATGTATGAAAGCCAAGGTTTCTCCCCATTTAAATATATGTGATAATTGTGTCATAGTGTCCAAACAAAGTAGGGACAATAATGCCATAGATAATGATATTGCCCATGATGATTCCTCAAATGAGGGGAGTAAGCATGGTACTGCATCATCCCCTTCTGTGTCTACACCAGTTTTGCCCACACAAGAGGCCCCTAGTACATCTAGTGCGCCAATACTTATTACCATGCAACAATTAACGGCTGTAATGGATAATTCTATTGCAAACATTTTATCCAAAATGCCTACTTATCAGAGAAAGCGCGATTGCTCTGTTTTAAACACTGAAGAGCAAGAGGACGCTGATGATAACTGTTCTGACATGCCCTCACACCAATCTGAAGGGGCCAGGAGGGAGATTTTGTCTGAGGGAGAAATTTCAGATTCAGGGAAAATTTCTCAACAAGCTGAACCTGATGTTGTAACATTTAAATTTAAATTAGAACATCTCCACGCACTACTTAAGGAGGTATTATCTACTCTGGATGATTGTGACAATTTGGTCATTCCAAAGAAATTCATAAGGTGTCAATCAGACAACATGACGACTGTTGCATATATCAACCATCAGGGGGGAACAAGGAGTTCCCTGGTGATGGAGGAGCATCCGGGGGAGTGGGAACTCCATCCGGAAATCTTTGCCCAAATAACTCAATTATGGGGCATTCCAGACATGAATCTGATGGCCTCTCGTCAGAACTTCAAGGTCCCTTGTTACGGGTCCAAATCCAGGGATCCCAAGGCGACTCTAGTGGATATAATAGTAGCACCTTGGATCTTCAACCTAGCTTATGTATTCCCACCGTTTCCTCTCATTCCCAGGCTGGTAGCCAGGATTAATCAGGAGAGGGCTTCGGTGATCTTGATAGTTCCTGCGTGGCCACGCAGGACTTGGTATGCAGACCTGGTGAATGTCATCGGCTCCACCATGGAAGCTACCTTTGAGACAGGACCTTCTTGTTCAGGGTCCATTCGAACATCCGAATCTGGTTTCCCTCCAACTGACTGCTTGGAGATTGAACGCTTGATTCTATCAAAGCGTGGGTTTTCAGATTCTGTAATAGATACTCTTATTCAGGCTAGAAAGCCTGTAACTAGAAAAATTTACCATAAAATATGGAAAAAATATATCTGTTGGTGTGAATCTAAAGGATTCCCATGGAACAAGATAAAAATTCCTAAGATTCTTTCCTTTCTACAAGAAGGTTTGGAGAAAGGATTATCTGCAAGTTCTCTGAAGGGACAGATCTCTGCTTTATCTGTTTTACTTCACAAAAGGCTGGCAGCTGTGCCAGACGTTTAAGCGTTTGTTCAGGCTCTGGTTAGAATCAAGCCTGTTTACAGACCTTTGACTCCTCCCTGGAGTCTTAATCTAGTTCTTTCAGTTCTTCAAGGGGTTCCGTTTGAACCCTTATATTCCGTAGATATTAAGTTATTATCGTGGAAAGTTTGGTTTCTCCAACATAGGTGTGTCCGGTCCACGGCGTCATCCTTACTTGTGGGATATTCTCCTCCCCAACAGGAAATGGCAAAGAGCCCAGCAAAGCTGGTCACATGATCCCTCCTAGGCTCCGCCTACCCCAGTCATTCTCTTTGCCGTTGTACAGGCAACATCTCCACGGAGATGGCTTAGAGTTTTTTAGTGTTTAACTGTAGTTTTTATTATTCAATCAAGAGTTTGTTATTTTAAAATAGTGCTGGTATGTACTATTTACTCAGAAACAGAAAAGAGATGAAGATTTCTGTTTGTATGAGGAAAATGATTTTAGCACCGTAACTAAAATCCATGGCTGTTCCACACAGGGCTGTTGAGAGCAATTAACTTCAGTTGGGGGAACAGTGTGCAGTCTCTTACTGCTTGAGGTATGACACATTCTAACAAGACGATGTAATGCTGGAAGCTGTCATTTTCCCTATGGGATCCGGTAAGCCATATTTATTAAGATAGTAAATAAGGGCTTCACAAGGGCTTATTAAGACTGTAGACTTTTTCTGGGCTAAATCGATTCATTATTAACACATATTTAGCCTTGAGGAATCATTTATTCTGGGTATTTTGATATGATTATATCGGCAGGCACTGTTTTTGACACCTTATTCTTTAGGGGCTTTCCCTAATCATAGTCAGAGCCTCATTTTCGCGCCGGTATGGCGCACTTGTTTTTGAGGACAGCATGGCATGCAGCTGCATGTGTGTGGAGCTCTGATACACAGAAAAGTCTTTCTGAAGGCATCATTTGGTATCGTATTCCCCTTTGGGCTTGGTTGGGTCTCAGCAAAGCAGATTCCAGGGACTGTAAAGGGGTTAAATATAAAAACGGCTCCGGTTCCGTTATTTTAAGGGTTAAAGCTTCCAAATTTGGTGTGCAGTACTTTTAAGGCTTTAAGACACTGTGGTGAAATTTTGGTGAATTTTGAACAATTCCTTCATACTTTTTCGCAATTGCAGTAATAAAGTGTGTTTAGTTTAAAATTTAAAGTGACAGTAACGGTTTTATTTCTCCAACATAGGTGTGTCCGGTCCACGGCGTCATCCTTACTTGTGGGATATTCTCTTCCCCAACAGGAAATGGCAAAGAGCCCAGCAAAGCTGGTCACATGATCCCTCCTAGGCTCCGCCTACCCCAGTCATTCTCTTTGCCGTTGTACAGGCAACATCTCCACGGAGATGGCTTAGAGTTTTTTAGTGTTTAACTGTAGTTTTTATTATTCAATCAAGAGTTTGTTATTTTAAAATAGTGCTGGTATGTACTATTTACTCAGAAACAGAAAAGAGATGAAGATTTCTGTTTGTATGAGGAAAATGATTTTAGCACCGTAACTAAAATCCATGGCTGTTCCACACAGGACTGTTGAGAGCAATTAACTTCAGTTGGGGGAACAGTGTGCAGTCTCTTACTGCTTGAGGTATGACACATGCTAACAAGACGATGTAATGCTGGAAGCTGTCATTTTCCCTATGGGATCCGGTAAGCCATTTTTATTAAGATAGTAAATAAGGGCTTCACAAGGGCTTATTAAGACTGTAGACTTTTTCTGGGCTAAATCGATTCATTATTAACACATATTTAGCCTTGAGGAATCATTTATTCTGGGTATTTTGATATGATTATATCGGCAGGCACTGTTTTTGACACCTTATTCTTTAGGGGCTTTCCCTAATCATAGTCAGAGCCTCATTTTCGCGCCGGTATGGCGCACTTGTTTTTGAGGACAGCATGGCATGCAGCTGCATGTGTGTGGAGCTCTGATACATAGAAAAGTCTTTCTGAAGGCATCATTTGGTATCGTATTCCCCTTTGGGCTTGGTTGGGTCTCAGCAAAGCAGATTCCAGGGACTGTAAAGGGGTTAAATATAAAAACGGCTCCGGTTCCGTTATTTTAAGGGTTAAAGCTTCCAAATTTGGTGTGCAATCCTTTTAAGGCTTTAAGACACTGTGGTGAAATTTTGGTGAATTTTGAACAATTCCTTCATACTTTTTCGCAATTGCAGTAATAAAGTGTGTTTAGTTTAAAATTTAAAGTGACAGTAACGGTTTTATTTTAAAACGTTTTTTGTGCTTTGTTATCAAGTTTATGCCTGTTTAACATGTCTGAACTACCAGATAGATTGTGTTCTGACTGTGGGGAAACCAAGGTTCCTTCTCATTTAACTATATGTATTTTATGTCATAAAAAAATTTAGTAAAAATGATGCCCAAGATGATTCCTCAAGTGAGGGGAGTAAGCATGGTACTGCATCATCCCCTACTTCGTCTACACCAGTCTTGCCCATACAGGAGGCCCCTAGTACATCTAGTGCGCCAATACTCCTTACTATGCAACATTTAACGGCTGTAATGGATAATTCTATCAAAAACATTTTAGCCAATATGCCCACTTATCAGCGAAAGCGCGACTGCTCTGTTTTAGAAAATTCTGTAGAGCATGAGAACGCTGATGATATGGTTTCTGAAGGGCCCCTACACCAGTCTGAGGGGGCCAGGGAGGTTTTGTCTGAGGGAGAAATTTCAGATTCAGGAAACATTTCTCAACAAGCTGAACCTGATGTGATTAATTTTAAATTTAAGTTGGAACATCTCCGCGCTCTGCTTAAGGAGGTGTTATCCAATTTGGATGATTGTGATTATCTGGTCATTCCAGAACCACTATGTAAAATGGAAAAGTTCTTAGAGGCCCCGGGGCCCCCCGAAGCTTTTCCTATATCCAAGCGGGTGGCGTACATTGTTAGTAAAGAATGGGACAGGCCCGGTATACCTTTAGTACCTCCCCCCATATTTATAAAATTGTTTTCCTATAGTCGACCCCAGAAAGGACTGATGGCAGACAGTCCCCAAGGTCGAGGGGGCGGTTTCTACTCTACACAAGCGCGCCACTATACCCATAGAAGATAGTTGTGCTTTCCAAGATCCTATGGATAAAAAATTAGAAGGTCTGCTAAAGATGTTTGTTCAGCAAGGTTCCCTTCTACAACCAATTGCATGCATTGTCCCTGTCACTGCAGCCGCGTGTTTCTAGTTTGATGAGCTAGGAAAGGCGATTATTAGTAATTCTTCTTCTTATGAGGAGATTATGGACAGAATTCGTGCTCTTAAATTGGCTAATTCTTTCACCCTAGACGCCACCTTGCAATTGGCTAGGTTAGCGGCGAAAAAATTCTGGGTTTGCTATTGTGGCGCAGAGCGCTTTGGTTAAAATCTTGGGCAGCGGATGCGTCTTCCAAGAACAAATTGCTTGACATTCCTTTCAAGGGGAAAACACTCTTTGGCCCTGACTTGAAAGAGATTATCTCTGATATCACTGGGGGCAAGGGCCACGCCCTTCCTCAGGATAGGTCTTTTCAAGACCAAAAATAAACCTAAGTTTTGTCCCTTTCGCAGAAACGGATCAGCCCCAAGGGCTACGTCCTCTAAGCAGGAAGGTAATACTTCTCAAGCCAATCCAGCCTGGAGACCTATGCAAGGCTGGAACAAAGGAAAGCAGGCCAGGAAACCTGCCACTGCTACCAAGACAGCATGAAATGCGGGCCCCCGATCCGGGACCGGATCTGGTGGGGGGCAGACTCTCTCTCTTCGCTCAGGCTGGGGCAAGAGATGTTCTGGATCCTTGGGCGCTAGAAATAGTCTCCCAAGGTTATTCTCTGGAGTTCAAGGGGCTTCCTCCAAGGGGGAGGTTCCACAGGTCTCAGTTGTCTTCAGACCACATAAGAAGACAGGCATTCTTACATTGGGTAGAAGACCTGCTAAAAATGGGAGTGATTCATCCTGTTCCATTAGGAGAACAAGGGATGGGGTTCTACTCCAATCTGTTCATAGTTCCCAAAAAAGAGGGAACGTTCAGACCAATCTTCGATCTCAAGATCTTGAACAAGTTTCTCAAGGTTCCATCGTTCAAGATGGAAACCATTCGAACACTTCTTCCTTCCATCCAGGAAGGTCAATTCATGACCAAGGTGGATTTCAAGGATGCGTATCTACATATTCCTATCCACAAGGAACATCATCGGTTCCTAAGGTTTGCATTCCTGGACAAGCATTTCCAGTTCGTGGCGTTTTCTTTCGGATTAGCCACTGCTCCTAGGATTTTCTCATAGGTACTAGGGTCCCTTCTGGCGGTGCTAAGACCAAGGGGCATTGCTGTAGTACCTTACTTGGACGACATTCTGATTCGAGCGTCGTCCCTTCCTCAAGTAAAGGCTCACACGGACATTGTCCTGGCCTTTCTCAGATCTCACGGATGGAAAGTGAACGTGGAAAAGAGTTCTCTATCTCCGTCAACGAGGGTTCCCTTCTTGGGAACTATAATAGACTCCTTAGAAATGAGGATTTTCTGACAGAAGCCAGAAAAACAAAACTTCTAGACTCTTGTCGGATACTTCATTCCGTTCCTCTTCCTTCCATAGCGCAGTGCATGGAAGTGATAGGTTTGATGGTAGCGGCAATGGACATAGTTCCTTTTGTGCGCATTCATCTAAGACCATTACAACTGTTCATGCTCAGTCAGTGGAATGGGGACTATTCAGACTTGTCTCCGAAGATACAAGTAAATCAGAGGACCAGAGACTCATTCCGTTGGTGGCTGTCCCTGGACAACCTGTCACAAGGGATGACCTTCCGCAGACCAGAGTGGGTCATTGTCACGACCGACGCCAGTCTGATGGGCTGGGGCGCGGTCTGGGGATCCCTGAAAGCTCAGGGTCTTTGGTCTCGGGTAGAATCTCTTCTACCGATAAATATTCTGGAACTGGGAGCGATATTCAATGCTCTCAAAGCTTGGCCTCAGCTAGCGAGGGCCAAGTTCATACATCAACCATCAGGGGGGAACAAGGAGTTCCCTAGCGATGGAAGAAGTGACCAAAATCATTCTATGGGCGGAGTCTCACTCCTGCCACCTGTCTGCTATCCACATCCCAGGAGTGGAAAATTGTGAAGCGGATTTTCTGAGTCGTCAGACATTGCATCCGGGGGAGTGGGAACTCCATCCGGAAATCTTTGCCCAAGTCACTCAACCGTGGGGCATTCCAGACATGGATCTGATGGCCTCTCGTCAGAACTTCAGAGTTCCTTACTACGGGTACAGATCCAGGGATCCCAAGGCGGCTCTAGTGGATGCACTAGTAGCACCTTGGACCTTCAAACTAGCTTATGTGTTCCCGCCGTTTCCTCTCATCCCCAGGCTGGTAGCCAGGATCAATCAGGAGAGGGCGTCGGTGATTTTGATAGCTCCTGCGTGGCCACGCAGGACTTGGTATGCAGATCTGGTGAATATGTCATCGGCTCCACCATGGAAGCTACCTTTGAGAGACCTTCTTGTTCTAGGTCCGTTCGACCCACTCCAGCTGACTGCTTGGAGATTGAACGCTTGATCTTATCAAAGCGAGGGTTCTCAGATTCTGTTATTAATACTCTTGTTCAGGCCTGAAAGCCTGTAACCAGAAAAATTACCACATAATTTGGTATATCTGTTGGTGTGAATCTGCAGGATTCCCTTGGGACAAGGTTAAGATTCCTAAGAGTCTATCCTTCCTTCGAGAAGGATTGGAAAAAGGATTATCTGCAAGTTCCTTGATGGGACAGATTTCTGCCTTGTCTGTGTTACTTCACAAAAAGCTGGCAGCTGTGCCAGATGTTCTAGCCTTTGTTCAGGCTCTGGTTAGAATCAAGCCTGTTTACAAAATTTTGACTCCTCCTTGGAGTCTCAACCTAGTTCTTTCAGTTCTTCAGGGGGTTCCGTTTGAACCCTTACATTCCGTTGATATTAAGTTATTATCTTGGAAAGTTTTGTTTTTGGTTGCAATTTCTTCTGCTAGAAGAGTTTCAGAATTATCTGCTCTGCAGTGTTCTTCTCCTTATCTGGTGTTCCATGCAGATAAGGTGGTTTTGCGTACTAAACCTGGTTTTCTTCCAAAAGTTGTTTCTAACAAAAACATTAACCAGGAGATAGTTGTGCCTTCTTTGTGTCCTAATCCAGTTTCAAAGAAGGAACGTTTGTTGCACAACTTGGATGTAGTTCGTGCTCTCAAATTTTACTTAGCAGCTACTAAGGATTTCAGACAAACTTTGTCTTTGTTTGTTGTTTATTCTGGTAAACGGAGAGGTCAAAAAGCAACTTCTACCTCTCTCTCCTTCTGGATTAAAAGCATTATCCGATTGGCTTATGAGACTGCCGGACGGCAGCCTCCTGAAAGAATCACAGCTCACTCCACTAGGGCTGTGGCTTCCACATGGGCCTTCAAGAACGAGGCTTCTGTTGATCAGATATGTAAGGCAGCGACTTGGTCTTCACTGCACACTTTTTCTAAATTTTACAAATTTGATACTTTTGCTTCTTCTGAGGCTATTTTTGGGAGAAAGGTTTTGCAAGCCGTGGTGCCTTCCATTTAGGTGACCTGATTTGCTCCCTCCCTTCATCCGTGTCCTAAAGCTTTGGTATTGGTTCCCACAAGTAAGGATGACGCCGTGGACCGGACACACCTATGTTGGAGAAAACAGAATTTATGTTTACCTGATAAATTACTTTCTCCAACGGTGTGTCCGGTCCACGGCCCGCCCTGGTTTTTTTAATCAGGTCTGATAATTTATTTTCTTTAACTACAGTCACCACGGTAACATATGGTTTCTCCTATGCAAATATTCCTCCTTAACGTCGGTCGAATGACTGGGGTAGGCGGAGCCTAGGAGGGATCATGTGACCAGCTTTGCTGGGCTCTTTGCCATTTCCTGTTGGGGAAGAGAATATCCCACAAGTAAGGATGACGCCGTGGACCGGACACACCGTTGGAGAAAGTAATTTATCAGGTAAACATAAATTCTGTTTTTAAAACGTTTTTTGTGCTTTGTTATCAAGTTTATGCCTGTTTACAATGTCTGAACTACCAGATAGATTGTGTTCTGACTGTGGGGAAACCAAGGTTCCTTCTCATTTAACTATATGTATTTTATGTCATAAAAAAATTTAGTAAAAATGATGCCCAAGATGATTCCTCAAGTGAGGGGAGTAAGCATGGTACTGCATCATCCCCTCCTTCGTCTACACCAGTCTTGCCCATACAGGAGGCCCCTAGTACATCTAGTGCGCCAATACTCCTTACTATGCAACATTTAACGGCTGTAATGGATAATTCTATCAAAAACATTTTAGCCAATATGCCCACTTATCAGTGAAAGCGCGACTGCTCTGTTTTAGAAAATTCTGTAGAGCATGAGAACGCTGATGATATGGTTTCTGAAGGGCCCCTACACCAGTCTGAGGGGGCCAGGGAGGTTTTGTCTGAGGGAGAAATTTCAGATTCAGGAAACATTTCTCAATAAGCTGAACCTGATGTGATTACTTTTAAATTTAAGTTGGAACATCTCCGCGCTCTGCTTAAGGAGGTGTTATCCAATTTGGATGATTGTGATTATCTGGTCATTCCAGAACCACTATGTAAAATGGAAAAGTTCTTAGAGGCCCCGGGGCCCCCCGAAGCTTTTCCTATATCCAAGCGGGTGGCGTACATTGTTAGTAAAGAATGGGACAGGCCCGGTATACCTTTAGTACCTCCCCCCATATTTATAAAATTGTTTTCCTATAGTCGACCCCAGAAAGGACTGATGGCAGACAGTCCCCAAGGTCGAGGGGGCGGTTTCTACTCTACACAAGCGCGCCACTATACCCATAGAAGATAGTTGTGCTTTCCAAGATCCTATGGATAAAAAATTAGAAGGTCTGCTAAAGATGTTTGTTCAGCAAGGTTCCCTTCTACAACCAATTGCATGCATTGTCCCTGTCACTGCAGCCGCGTGTTTCTAGTTTGATGAGCTAGGAAAGGCGATTATTAGTAATTCTTCTTCTTATGAGGAGATTATGGACAGAATTCGTGCTCTTAAATTGGCTAATTCTTTCACCCTAGACGCCACCTTGCAATAGGCTAGGTTAGCGGCGAAAAAATTCTGGGTTTGCTATTGTGGCGCAGAGCGCTTTGGTTAAAATCTTGGGCAGCGGATGCGTCTTCCAAGAACAAATTGCTTGACATTCCTTTCAAGGGGAAAACACTCTTTGGCCCTGACTTGAAAGAGATTTTCTCTGATATCACTGGGGGCAAGGGCCACGCCCTTCCTCAGGATAGGTCTTTTCAAGACCAAAAATAAACCTAAGTTTCGTCCCTTTCGCAGAAACGGATCAGCCCCAAGGGCTATGTCCTTTAAGCAGGAAGGTAATACTTCTCAAGCCAATCCAGCCTGGAGACCTATGCAAGGCTGGAACAAAAGAGAGCAGGCCAGGAAACCTGCCACTGCTACCAAGACAGCATGAAATGCGGGCCCCCGATCCGGGACCGGATCTGGTGGGGGGCAGACTCTCTCTCTTCGCTCAGGCTGGGGCAAGAGATGTTCTGGATCCTTGGGCGCTAGAAATAGTCTCCCAAGGTTATTCTCTGGAGTTCAAGGGGCTTCCTCCAAGGGGGAGGTTCCACAGATCTCAGTTGTCTTCAGATCACATAAGAAGACAGGCATTCTTACATTGGGTAGAAGACCTGCTAAAAATGGGAGTGATTCATCCTGTTCCATTAGGAGAACAAGGGATGGGGTCCTACTCCAATCTGTTCATAGTTCCCAAAAAAGAGGGAACGTTCAGACCAATCTTAGATCTCAAGATCTTGAACAAGTTTCTCAAGGTTCCATCGTTCAAGATGGAAA
The DNA here is from genome assembly GCF_027579735.1 of Bombina bombina. NCBI lineage: Eukaryota > Metazoa > Chordata > Amphibia > Anura > Bombinatoridae > Bombina > Bombina bombina. Next base: position 1,129,212,554 of record NC_069503.1, read on the forward strand.
CCATTCGAACACTCCTTCCTTTCATCCAGGAAGGTCAATTCATGACCAAGGTGGATTTCAAGGATGCGTATCTACATATTCCTATCCACAAGGAACATTATCGGTTCCTAAGGTTTGAATTCCTGGACAAGCATTTCCAGTTCGTGGCGTTTTCTTTCGGATTAGCCACTGCTCCTACGATTTTCTCATAGGTACTAGGGTCCCTTCTGGCGGTGCTAAGACCAAGGGGCATTGCTGTAGTACCTTACTTGGACGACATTCTGATTCTAGCGTCGTCCCTTCCTCAAGTAAAGGCTCACACGGACATTGTCCTGGCCTTTCTCAGATCTCACGGATGGAAAGTGAACGTGGAAAAGAGTTCTCTATCTCCGTCAACGAGGGTTCCCTTCTTGGGAACTATAATAGACTCCTTAGAAATGAGGATTTTTCTGACAGAAGCCAGAAAAACAAAACTTCTAGACTCTTGTCGGATACTTCATTCCGTTCCTCTTCCTTCCATAGCGCAGTGCATGGAAGTGATAGGTTTGATGGTTGCGGCAATGGACATAGTTCCTTTTGTGCGCATTCATCTAAGACCATTACAACTGTTCATGCTCAGTCAGTGGAATGGGGACTATTCAGACTTGTCTCCGAAGATACAAGTAAATCAGAGGACCAGAGACTCATTCCGTTGGTGGCTGTCCCTGGACAACCTGTCACAAGGGATGACCTTCCGCAGACCAGAGTGGGTCCTTGTCACGACCGACGCCAGTCTGATGGGCTGGGGCGCGGTCTGGGGATCCCTGAAAGCTCAGGGTCTTTGGTCTCGGGTAGAATCTCTTCTACCGATAAATATTCTGGAACTGAGAGCGATATTCAATGCTCTCAAAGCTTGGCCTCAGCTAGCGAGGGCCAAGTTCATACATCAACCATCAGGGGGGAACAAGGAGTTCCCTAGCGATGGAAGAAGTGACCAAAATCATTCTATGGGCGGAGTCTCACTCCTGCCACCTGTCTGCTATCCACATCCCAGGAGTGGAAAATTGGGAAGCGGATTTTCTGAGTCGTCAGACATTGCATCCGGGGGAGTGGGAACTCCATCCGGAAATCTTTGCCCAAGTCACTCAACCGTGGGGCATTCCAGACATGGATCTGATGGCCTCTCGTCAGAACTTCAGAGTTCCTTACTACGGGTACAGATCCAGGGATCCCAAGGCGGCTCTAGTGGATGCACTAGTAGCACCTTGGACCTTCAAACTAGCTTATGTGTTCCCGCCGTTTCCTCTCATCCCCAGGCTGGTAGCCAGGATCAATCAGGAGAGGGCGTCGGTGATTTTGATAGCTCCTGCGTGGCCACGCAGGACTTGGTATGCAGATCTGGTGAATATGTCATCGGCTCCACCATGGAAGCTACCTTTGAGACGAGACCTTCTTGTTCTAGGTCCGTTCGACCCACTCCAGCTGACTGCTTGGAGATTGAACGCTTGATCTTATCAAAGCGAGGGTTCTCAGATCCTGTTATTAATACTCTTGTTCAGGCCTGAAAGCCTGTAACCAGAAAAATTACCACATAATTTGGTATATCTGTTGGTGTGAATCTGCAGGATTCCCTTGGGACAAGGTTAAGATTCCTAAGAGTCTATCCTTCCTTCGAGAAGGATTGGAAAAAGGATTATCTGCAAGTTCCTTGATGGGACAGATTTCTGCCTTGTCTGTGTTACTTCACAATAAGCTGGCAGCTGTGCCAGATGTTCTAGCCTTTGTTCAGGCTCTGGTTAGAATCAAGCCTGTTTACAAAATTTTGACTCCTCCTTGGAGTCTCAACCTAGTTCTTTCAGTTCTTTAGGGGGTTCCGTTTGAACCCTTACATTCCGTTGATATTAAGTTATTATCTTGGAAAGTTTTGTTTTTGGTTGCAATTTCTTCTGCTAGAAGAGTTTCAGAATTATCTGCTCTGCAGTGTTCTTCTCCTTATCTGGTGTTCCATGCAGATAAGGTGGTTTTGCGTACTAAACCTGGTTTTCTTCCAAAAGTTGTTTCTAACAAAAACATTAACCAGGAGATAGTTGTGCCTTCTTTGTGTCCTAATCCAGTTTCAAAGAAGGAACGTTTGTTGCACAACTTGGATGTAGTTCGTGCTCTCAAATTTTACTTAGCAGCTACTAAGGTTTTCAGACAAACTTTGTCTTTGTTTGTTGTTTATTCTGGTAAACGGAGAGGTCAAAAAGCAACTTCTACCTCTCTCTCCTTCTGGATTAAAAGCATTATCCGATTGGCTTATGAGACTGCCGGACGGCAGCCTCCTGAAAGAATCACAGCTCACTCCACTAGGGCTGTGGCTTCCACATGGGCCTTCAAGAACGAGGCTTCTGTTGATCAGATATGTAAGGCAGTGACTTGGTCTTCACTGCACACTTTTTCTAAATTTTACAAATTTGATACTTTTGCTTCTTCTGAGGCTATTTTTGGGAGAAAGGTTTTGCAAGCCGTGGTGCCTTCCATTTAGGTGACCTGATTTGCTCCCTCCCTTCATCCGTGTCCTAAAGCTTTGGTATTGGTTCCCACAAGTAAGGATGACGCCGTGGACCGGACACACCTATGTTGGAGAAAACAGAATTTATGTTTACCTGATAAATTACTTTCTCCAACGGTGTGTCCGGTCCACGGCCCGCCCTGGTTTTTTTAATCAGGTCTGATAATTTATTTTCTTTAACTACAGTCACCACGGTAACATATGGTTTCTCCTATGCAAATATTCCTCCTTAACGTCGGTCGAATGACTGGGGTAGGCGGAGCCTAGGAGGGATCATGTGACCAGCTTTGCTGGGCTCTTTGCCATTTCCTGTTGGGGAGGAGAATATCCCACAAGTAAGGATGACGCCGTGGACCGGACACACCGTTGGAGAAAGTAATTTATCAGGTAAACATAAATTCTGTTTTTTTGGTTGCAATTTCTTCTGCTAGAAGAGTTTCTGAGTTATCTGCTCTGCAGTGTTCTCCGCCCTATCTGGTCCATGCAGATAAGGTGGTTTTGCGTACTGAGCCTGGTTTTCTTCCGAAGGTTGTTTCCAACAAAAAATATTAACCAGGAGATAGTTGTGCCTTCTTTGTGTCCGAATCCAGTTTCAGAGAAGGAACGTTTGTTACACAATTTGGACGTAGTCCGTGCTCTAAAATTCTATTTAGAGGTTACTGAAGGTTTCAGACAAACATCTTCTTCGTTTGTTGTTTATTCTGGTAAAAGGAGAGGTAAAAAAGCAACTTCTACCTCTCTTTCCTTTTGGCTTAAAAGCATTATCAGATTGGCTTTTGAGACTGCCGGACGGCAGCCTCCTTAAAGTATCACAGCTCACTCCACTAGGGCTGTGGCTTCCACATGGGCCTTCAAGAACGAGGCTCCTGTTGACCAGATATGTAAGGCAGCGACTTGGTCTTCATTGCACTCTTTTGCCAAATTTTACAAATTTTATACTTTTGCTTCTTCGGAGGCTATTTTTGGGAGAAAGGTTTTGCAAGCCGTGGTGCCTTCCGTTTAGGTGACCTGATTTGCTCCCTCCCTTCATCCGTGTCCTAAAGCTTTGGTATTGGTTCCCACAAGTAAGGATGACGCCGTGGACCGGACACACCTATGTTGGAGAAAACAGAATTTATGCTTACCTGATAAATTACTTTCTCCAACGGTGTGTCCGGTCCACGGCCCGCCCTGGTTTTTTAATCAGGTCTGATGAATTATTTTCTCTAACTACAGTCACCACGTTACCATATGGTTTCTCCTATATATATTTCCTCCTGTCCGTCGGTCGAATGACTGGGGTAGGCGGAGCCTGGGAGGGACTATATGGCCAGCTTTGCTGGGCTCTTTGCCATTTCCTGTTGGGGAGGAGAATATCCCACAAGTAAGGATGACGCCGTGGACCGGACACACCGTTGGAGAAAGTAATTTATCAGGTAAGCATAAATTCTGTTTTTTATTTTTAAACTTTCAGTCACCACTGCACCCTATGGTTTCTCCTTTTTCTTCCTAGCCTTCGGTCGAATGACTGGGGGGTGGAGCTAAGGGGGGAGCTATATAGGCAGCTCTGCTGTGGGTGCTCTCTTTGCCGCTTCCTGTAGGGGAGGAGAATATCCCACAAGTAAGGATGAATCCGTGGACTCGATACATCACAAGAGAAATAAATTGACCTGGTTTCCTTCATTAGGTTGTTTCAAATAAGAATATTAATCAGGAAATTGTTGTTCCTTCCTTGTGTCCTAATCCTTCTTCTATGAAGGAGCGTCTGTTACATAACTTGGACGTGGTCCGTGCCTTGAAGTTTTACTTACAAGCGACTACGGATTTCAGTCAATCAAGGATTTCTGTCAAAGCGTAGGGGTCAGAAAGCTACGGCTACCTTTCTTTCTTTCTTTTTGGCTGAAGAGTATCTTCCGCCTGGCATATGAGACTGCTGGACAGCAGCCTCCTGAAAGAATTACGGCTCATTCTACTAGGGCTGTGGCTTCCACATGGGCATTTAAAACCAATGCTTCTGTTGAACAGATTTGCAAGGCTGCAACTTGGTCGTCTCTTCACACGTTTTCCAAATTTGACAAATTTGATACTTTTGCTTCTTCTGAGGCTGGTTTTGGGAGAATGGTTCTTCAAGCAGTGGTGCCTTCCGTTTAGGTCCCTGTCTTGTCCCTCCCTTTTATCCGTGTCCTGTAGCTTTGGTATTGTATCCCACAAGTAAGGATGAAATCAGTGGACTCGTCATATCTTGTAGAAGAAAAGGAAATTTATGCTTACCTGATAAATTGATTTCTTCTACAATATGATGAGTCCACGGCCCACCCTGTCATTTCTAAGACAGGTATGTATGTATTTTTGTAAACTTCAGTCACCTCTGCACCTTGGCTTTTCCTTTCTCTTCCTAACTTCGGTCGAATGACTGGAGGTGGAGGGATGGGAGGAGCTATATATATACAGCTCTGCTGTGGTGCTAGCAGGAGGTTAAATCCCACAAGTAAGGATGAAATCCGTGGACTCGTCCTATAGTAGAAGAAATAAATTTATCAGGTAAGCATAAATTTCCTTTTTGAGTAGACTGTCCCTTTAAGTGGTGCATTATTAGTATGCTTATTGTGCTTGTTATTAAGTGGTGCGTTATTAGTATGCTCATTGTGCTTATTAAGTGGTGCATTAGTATGCTTATTGTGCTTATTAAGTGGTGCATTATTAGTATGCTTATTGTGCTTGTTATTAAGTGGTGCAATATTAGTATGCTTATTGTGCTTGTTATTAAGTGGTGCGTTATTAGTATGCTTATTGTGCTTGTTATTAAGTGGTGCGTTATTAGTATGCTTATTGTGCTTGTTAAGCGGTGCGTTATTAGTATGCTTATTGTGGTGCATTATTAGTATGCTTATTGTGCTTGTTAAAGGGACACTGAACCCAAATTGTTTATTTCATGATTCAGATAGAGCATGACATATTAGGCAACTTTGTAATTTACTCCTATTAAATTTTCTTCATTCTCTTGGTATCATTTGAAATGCAAGAATTAAATTTTAGATGCCGGCCTATTTTTGGTGAACAACCTGGGTTGTTCTTGCTGATTGGTGGATAAATTTATCCACCAATAAAGTGCTGTCCAGAGTACTGAACCAAACAAAAAAGCTTAAATGTTTTTTTCAATAAAGATAGCAAGAGAAAGAAGAAAAATTGATAATAGGAGTGAATTAGAAAGTTGCTTAAAATTGCATGCTCTATCTGAATCATGAAAGAAATAAATTGGGTTCAGTGTCCCTTTTAAGTGGTGCGTTATTAGTATGCTTATTGGGATTGTTAAGCGGTGCGTTATTAGTATGCTTATTGTGCTTGTTATTAAGTGGTGCGTTATTAGTATGCTTATTGTGCTCGTTAAGTGGTGCGTTATTAGTATGCTTTGTGCTTGTTATTTGTATTAAAGGGACATAATACTCAGATGCTAAATCACTTGAAACTGAGGCAGCATAACTGTAAAAAGCTGGAAAATATCACCTGAGCATCTCTATGTAGAAAAGGAAGATATTTTACCTCACAATTTCCTCAGCTCAGTAGAGTAAGTCCTGTGTAAAAAGTTTTACTTCAGCTGCTGCCCAGCTGCAGGTAAAAAAAAAAATGAACTGCAGCCAATCAGCATCAGCAGTGCTGAGGTCATGAACTGTTTTACTGTGATCTCATGAGATTTCACTTAACTCTCATGAGATATCATAGTAAACTTCCTTAATCTGAATAGGGAAATATGAGTGTACACGAGGCTCATCGTGCTTCTTATTTATTAAGTGGTGCGTTATTAGTATGCTTAATTGGTGTGTTTATTAGAATGCACAGTGTGCTCATTTATTAAGTGGTGCGTTGTTTTCCTTCCATAAGGCAGGGAGAGCCCACATCTTCATTCCTTACTGTTGGGAAATACAACACCTGGCTACCAGGAGGAGGCAAAGACACCCCAGCCAAAGGCTTAAATATTCCTCCCACTTCCCCTATCCCTCAGTCATGTTTTGCCTTTCGTCACAGTAGGAGGTGGCAGAGAAGTGTCATAAGATTTGGATAGTCCTGTAATGGGTATGTTCACTTCAAAGAAAGGTCTGGAGTTTTAAGTAATCAAGTCAACCTCTCAGTGAGAGTATTGATGAGTTAGTCTGGAGATGCAGAGAAAGTTTTTCTGTGAACCCATCCAGACTGCCGACTTAACAGCTCCCGGGCAATCAGTGTTGGCGAGTCCATGTCAGAGGCGTCGCTACAAGACTGTCACACTTGAGAGGTTCTGCCTGTTCCACAGCATGGATCCTGGAGGTAAGATCATTTTATATATACATTGCTATCACAGTATGGCTCCTTTATGCCTCGATAGGATCAAGGGATATCTCCTTCAGGAAGATTATTAGAACAGCAAGGGGTTATTTATAACTGCTTTTACGTGAGAGTTCTTTGGGCTCATAGACTGTATGCTTTTGGCTTGGAACAAACAGGTTTCACTTTTGTTTTGGTGTGTTTCACAGCTCATAATAGCTTGGCGCCTTTTTCATCGCAGGGGAAGTCCTGTCCTACGCACTACGCAACTGGGTGCATTCTTTTCTCCAACATTGGTGTGTCCGGTCCACGGCGTCATCCTTACTTGTGGGAATATTCTCTTCCCCAACAGGAAATGGCAAAGAGCACAGCAAAAGCTGCCCATATAGCCCCTCCTCAGGCTCCGCCCCCCAGTCATTCTCTTTGCCGCTCTGAACAAGTAGCATCTCCACGGAGATGGTGAAGAGTATGTGGTGTTTAGTTGTAGTTTTTTTATTCTTCTATCAAGAGTTTGTTATTTTAAAATAGTGCCGGTTTGTACTATTTACTCTAAAACAGAAAAGGATGAAGAGTTCTGTTTAAAAGAGGAGTATGATTTTAGCAGCAGTAACTAAAATCAATTGCTGTTCCCACACAGGACTGTTGAGCCCAGAGAACTTCAGTTGGGGGGAACAGTTTGCAGACTTTTCTGCTCAAGGTATGACTAGTCCATTTTCTAACAAGACTG
>NC_069503.1:1129578817-1129644589 GCF_027579735.1 Bombina bombina
CTCCGTTTGAACCTATGCATTCTCTGGATATTAAATTACTTTCCTGGAAAGTTTTGTTCCCTTTGGCCATCTATTCTGCTAGAAGAGTTTCTGAGTTATCTGCTCTTTCTTGTGAATCTCCTTTTCTGATTTTTCATCAGGATAAGGCGGTGTTGCGGACTTCATTTAATTTTTTACCTAAAGTTGTGAATTCTAACAACATTAGTAGAGAAATTGTTGTCCCTTCATTGTGTCCTAATCCTAAGAATTCTCTGGAGAGATCTTTACATACTTTGGATGTTGTAAGAGCTTTGAAATATTATGTTGAAGCTGCTAAAGATTTCAGAAAGACTTCTAGTCTATTTGTTATCTTTTCTGGTTCTAGGAAAGGTCAGAAGGCTTCTGCCATTTCTTTGGCGTCTTGGTTAAAGTCTTTGATTCATCATGCTTATGTAGAGTCGGGTAAATCCCCGCCTCAAAGGATTACGGCTCATTCTACTAGGTCAGTTTCTACTTCCTGGGCTTTTAGGAATGAAGCTTCTGTTGATCAGATTTGCAAAGCAGCAACTTGGTCTTCTTTGCATACTTTTACTAAATTCTACCATTTTGATGTTTTCTCTTCTTCTGAAGCAGTTTTTGGTAGAAAAGTACTTCAGGCAGCTGTTTCAGTTTGATTCTTCTGCTTATAATTTCAGTTTTTTTCATTATAAGATTAAAACTTTTTGATTTGGGTTGTGGATTATTTTTTCAGCGGAATTGGCTGTCTTTATTTTATCCCTCCCTCTCTAGTGACTCTTGCGTGGAAGTTCCACATCTTGGGTATCTGCTATCCCATACGTCACTAGCACATGGACTCTTGCTAATTACATAAAAGAAAACATAATTTATGTAAGAACTTACCTGATAAATTAATTTCTTTCATATTAGCAAGAGTCCACGAGGCCCACCCTTTTTGTGGTGGTTATGATTTTTTTTGTATAAAGCACAATTATTCCAATTCCTTATTTTTTGATGCTTTCGCTCCTTTCTTATCACCCCACTTCTTGGCTATTCATTAAACTGAATTGTGGGTGTGGTGAGGGGTGTATTTATAGGCATTTTGAGGTTTGGGAAACTTTGCCCCTCCTGGTAGGAATGTATATCCCATACGTCACTAGCTCATGGACTCTTGCTAATATGAAAGAAATTAATTTATCAGGTAAGTTCTTACATAAATTATGTTTTTCCATTCCTTGTTTTTTTTATTTTTTTATTCTTAGTGGGATTCACTAGAATGTAAGTTATTTAGCGGTTGATGATTGCTTTGTGTTGTTTAATCCTGTTCTGCAGGATTCCCTTCTCTCTGGTGCCATCTTATGGCAGTCAAGGGTATTTTCCCATTTTATTTGTGGATATTATAGTGTGCAATTTCTTTCTAATGACACTGTGAGTCTACGGATCATCATCAATTACTGTTGAGAATATCACTCCTGGCCAGCAGGAGGAGGCAAAGATCACCACAGCAAAGCTGTTAAGTATTTCTTCCCTTCCCACAACCCCCAGTCATTCTCTCTGCCTCTAGTACAAGGAAGAGGTGAATTAATGAAGTTTCCTGATTAATATTTTTCTATTAAGATTTTTTTTTTTTTTTTAAGTCTGGGCAAGATTGCTCTGGCCTTCCATCACATTTTGGGTTTAGCTGTACTCCACGTTACTGTCTTCAGCAGGACTGTGGTGGCTTTAAAGTAGTTAGGAACTTGTAAAGTGGGCTTTGCTGCGTTTTCATAACATGTTGCTGCCCTAGTATAGAAAGCCTGAGTAAGTCTACTGTTTCTTTTTACACAGGTCTATGTGAGGAGCGGCATCCTCTCATACTTTGTGAGTCGCCTGACTGCCGGACAACTAGAATGCAGGTAAGTGCCTTTGTTCTTCTGGGGCTAGAAGGTTGGCACTGATGGGGTTAAGGACCCCCTCTGCTATTAGTGGGACAAATCCTTAGGGATACTTAGGGCAGTATGCAGGCTCTTTAGTCATGTGTCTTTGAGACTAGGGTTTAATCTCCTTCATAGTAAGGAAGGGGTTAACCACTTAGGGGCCTAAAATTAATTTTAAAACTGTTGCTTGTTAATCTGTGCTTGGTCAGCTTATGAGAAGAGAGTGCATAGGGCGACATTTCTAAGGAACTGCATAGCTGAAAAAATTAATTGCTTTATGAGGAGCAACTTCTCTGAGTTGGGTATTTTATTCCGTTTCTTTAGGAAGTGGTGCGATGCCTTTATGTCTTTTATTTATGTACTATTGTACTATTCTTTAGGCTGTAGCCTGTGTGCGGCAGGATGAAGCGCAATGTTTGCGCGCTTTATCTCCATGCTGTCTTCGTGGTCCTGCCTCCTTTTCGGGAGGAGAAGCGCCATCTTATACTGCAGTCTGGATGACTCCGCCTCGTTCTCCGACAACGAGAGCGGAGCGACGTTTCTATTAATGGTAGTGTTGTGAGAAGTCTAGGCGAATTATTTTCATGGTGTTACAAAATCAGGCTTTTGACTGTAACTTAAAGGGACAGTCTAGTCCAAAATAAACTAATGATTCAGATAGGGCATGTAATTTTAAACAATTTTGCAATTTACTTTTTTCACCAATTTTGTTTGTTCTCTTGGTATTCTTTGTTGAAAGCTTAACCTAGGAGGTTCATATGCTAATTTCTTAGACCTTGAAGGCCACCTCTTTTCAGAATGCATTTTAACATTTCTCTTGTTAAGTGTATCCAGTCCACGGATCATCCATTACTTATGGAATATATTCTCCTTCCCAACAGGAAGCTGCAAGAGTCCACCCACAGCAAAGCTGCTATATAGCTCCTCCCCTAACTGCCATATTCAGTCATTCTCTTGCAAGCCTCAACATAGGAGGTTGTGAGAGTCTGTGGTGCTTTCTACTTAGTTTATTCTTCAATCAAAAGTTTGTTATTTTTAAATGGCACCGGAGTGTGCTGTTTATCTCAGGCAGTATTTGGAAGAAGAATCTGCCTGCGTTTTTCTATGATCTTAGCAGACGTAACTAAGATCCATTTGCTGTTCTCACACATTCTGAGGAGTGAGGTACTTCAGAGGGGGAATGGCGTGCAGGTTTTCCTGCAGATAAGGTATGTGCAGTAAAATATTTTTCTAGGAATGGAATTGACTAAGAAAATACTGCTGATACCGAAGTAATGTAAGTAAAGCCTTAAATGCAGCGATAGCGACTGGTATCAGGCTTATTAATAGAGATACATACTCTTGTAAAAATGTGTTTTAAAACGTTTGCTGGCATGTTTAATTGTTTTTTAACATATGTTTGGTGATAAAACTTATTGGGGCCTAAGTTTTTTCCACATGGCTGGCTTAAATTTTGCATAGAAACAGTTTCCTGAGGCTTTCCACTGTTATAGTATAAAAGTTACAGTTGGTGCAGTTAAAATTACAAACAGTGACATTCAGCTTCCCTCAGCAGTCCCCTGCATGCTATAGGACATCTCTGAAGGGCTCAAAAGGGCTTCAAAAGTAGGAGCTGTTATGACTGTTTAAAACATATTTTTCGTTTTGTTAATCTGTTTTTTGTATTAAGGGGTTAATCATCCATTTGCAAGTGGGTGCAATGCTCTGCTAACTTGTTACATACACTGTAAAAATGTTGTTAGTTTAACTGCCTTTTTTCACTGTTATTTCAAATTTTGGCAAAATTTGTTTCTCTTAAAGGCACAGTAACGTTTTATATATTTGCTTGTTAACTTGATTTAAAGTGTTTTCCAAGCTTACTAGTCTCATTATTAGTCTGTTCTAACATGTCTGACATAGAGGAAGCTCTGTGTTCATTATGTTTTAAAGCCATGGTGGAACCCCATCTTAGAATGTGTACCAGATGTACTGATTTCATGTTAAACAATAAAGATCATTTTTTGTCTTTAAAAACATTATCACCAGAGGATTCTGTCGTGGGGGTAGTTATGCCGACTAACTCTCCCCACGTGTCAGACCTTTTGACTCCCGCTTTAGGGACTCACGCTCAAATGGCGCCAAGTACATCAAGGGCACCCATAGCGTTTCTTTACCAGGGGATTCTGTCGAGGGGAAAGTTATGCCGACTAACTCTCCCCACGTGTCAGACCCTTCGACTCCCGCTTCAGGGACTCACGCTCAAATGGCGCCAAGTACATCAAGGGCGCCCATAGCGTTTATTTTACAAGACATGGCAAAGGTGGTGAATAATATTCTGGCAGCAGTATTAGTCAGACTACCTGAAATTAAAGGAAAGCAGTTAGCTCTGGGGGTAGATACAGAGCATACAGACGCTTTAAGAACCATGTATGATACTACCTCATAATATGCTTAGTCTGTGGGTGATTTTTTTTTTTTTTTACTCAGGGAAGATGATTTAACCTGATTCTGATATTTCTACATTTAAAATTTATGCTTGAGAACCTCCACTTGTTGCTCAGGGAGGCTTTGGCTGCTCTGAATGAATGTGTACAATCGCAGGGCCAGAGAAATTGTGTAGACTGGATAAATAATATGCAGTGCCGGTGTGTACTGATGTTTTTCCAATACCTAAAGAGGTTTACTAAAAAATTTTTTAATAAGGAATGGGATAGACCAGGTGTGCCGTTCTCTTCCCCTCCTATTTTTTAGAAGAATGTTTTCTAATAGTTACCACCACACGGGACTTCTGGCAGACAGTTCCTAAGGTGGAGAGAAGAGTTTCTACTCTAGCTAAGCGTACCACTACCTCTGACGAGGACAGTTGTGCTTTTTAGATCCAATGGATAAAAAATGTTTATTCAACAGGGTTTTATCCTGCAGCCCCTTGCATACATTGCTTCTGTCACTGCTGCTGCGGCGTTCTGGGTTGAGTCTCTTGATGAGGCTTTACAGTTAAGCGACTCCATTGGATGAATATATTTGACAAGCTTATGCTAGCCAATTCCTTTGTTTTCTGATGCCTTGTTCATTTGACTAGACTAACGGCTAAGAATTCTGTTTTTTACTATACTGGCGCGCAGAGCGCTATGGCTTATATCATGGTCAGCTGTCGTGACTTTAATAAATAAGCTACTTAACTTCCCTTCAAGGGGCAGACCCTATTCGGGCCTGGTTTGAAGGAGATTATTGCTTATATCACTGGAGGAAAAGGTCATGCCCTTCCTCAGGATAGGTCTAAATCAAGGGCAAAAAAAAAAAGTCTAATTTTCGTACCTTTTAAAAACTTCAGGGCAGGTGTGACATCCTCTTCCTCTAAGGCAAAACAAGAGGGAATTTTTGCTCAGTCCAAGGCGGTCTGGAGACAATCGGACCTGGAACAAAGATAAGCAGGCCAAGGAGCCTGCTGCTGCCTCTAAGGCAGCATGAAGGAACGGACCCCTATCCGGTAACGGATCCTATAGGGGGCAGACTTTCATTCTTTGCCCAGGCGTGGGCAAGAGATGCCCAGGATCCCTAGGCATTGGAATTTATATCCCAGAGATATCTTCTGGATTTCAAAGATTCCCCCCCAAAAAAAGGGGAGATTTCGCCTTTCACAATTATCTGCAAACCAGATAAAGAAGGAGGCATTCTTACATTGTGTACGAGATCCATCCAGTTCCAAGAGAGGAACAGGGACAGAGTTTTTACTCAAATCTGTTTGTGGTTCCCAAGGAGAGGGAACCTTCAGACCTATTTTGGATCTAAAGATCTTAAACAAATTCCTCAGAATTCCGTCATTTAAGATGGAAACTATTCGTACCATCTTAACTATGATCCAGGAGAGTCAATAGAGGACTACAATGGATTTGAAGGATGCTTATCCTCACATTGTGATGCATAAAGATCACCATCGTTTTTCAGGTTTGCCTTTCTAGACAGGCATTACCAGTTTGTAGCTCTTTCCTTTGGGATATCTACAGCCCCAAGAATCTTTATGGAGGTTCTGGGGTCGCTTTGGCGGTCCTTAGACCGCGGGGCATAGAAGTGGCCCCTTATTTAGACGACATCCTGATACAGGCGTCAAACATCCAAGTTGCCAAGTCTCATACGGACGTAGTACTGGCATTTCTGAGATCACATGGGTGGAAAGTGAACAAGGAAAGAGTTCTCTATCCCCAATCTCAAGGGTTTCCCTCCTAGGGACTCTGATAGATTCTGTAGAAATGAAAATTTACCTGACGGAGTCCAGGTTGTCAAAGTTTCTAAATTTCTGCCGTGTTTTTTTCATCCCATCCGCGCCCTTCGGTGGCTCAGTACATGAATGAAATCGGCTTAATGGTAGCGGCAAAGGACATAGTACCGTTTGCACGTCTACATTTCAGACCGCTGCAACTATGCATGCTCAGTCAGAGGAACGGGGATTACACAGATTTGTCCCCCTGTTAAACCTGGACCAAGAGACCAGAGATTCTCTTCTCTGGTGTCGGGTCCATCTGTCCAAGGGTATGACCTTCCGCAGGTCAGATGGGACAATTGTTACAATAGATGCCAGCCTTTTAGGTTGGGATGCAGTCTGGAACTCCCTGAAGGCTCAGGGATAGTGGACTCAGGAGGAGACCCTCTTTCTAATAAATATTCTGGAACTGGGAGTGATATTCCATGCTCTTCAGTCTTGGTCTCAGTTAGCAACTCTGAGGTACATCATACTCAGTCGGACAATATACACGACTGTGGCTTACATCAGCCATCAAGGGGGAACAGAAGTTCCCTAGCGATGTTAGAAGTCTTACAATAATTCACTGGACAGAGACTCACTCTTGTCTATCAGCTATCCATATCCCAGGTGTTGAGAACTGGGAGGTGGATTTTCTAAGTCGTCAGACTTTTCTTCCGGGGGAGTGGGATTTCCTCCGGAGGTCAAGACCAAGCAGGAGAGGGCTTTGGTGTTTTTGACAGCGCCTGCGTAGCCACGCAGGACCTGGTATGCAGATCTGGTGGACATGTCATCCTTTCCATCACGGTCTCTGCTTCAGAGACAGGTCCCTCTACCTCAGGGTCCTTTCAACCATCTAAATAGAATCAATCTGAGATGGACTGCCTGGAGACTGAACGCTTGATGTTATCAAAGCTTGGCTTCTCCGAGTCAGTCATTGATACCTTAATACAGACATGAAAGCCTGTCTCTAGGAAAATTGAACATAGATATGGTGTAAATATCTGATTGTTATGAATCCAAGGGTTACTCATGGAGTAAAGTCTGGATTCCCAGGATATTATCTTTTCTCCAAGATGTTTTTGAGAAAAGGGTTGTCAGCTAATTCCTTAAAAGGGGACAGATTTTTACTCTATTTTTTTTGCACAAGCGTCTGGCAGGTATTCTAGACGTTCAGGCTTTGGTTAGATCCAAGCCTGTGTTTAAAACTGTTGCTCCTCCATGGAGCTTAAACCTGATTCTTAAGGTTCTTCAAGAAGTTCCGTTTGAACCTTTTTTGTTCCATAGATATCAATCTTTATCTTGGAAAGTTCCTTTTGGGTAGCTAATTCCTCGACTCGTAGAGTCTCCAAGTTATCTGTGTTACAATGTGATTCTCCTTATCTGGTCCTTCGTACGGATAAGGTAGTCCTGCGTACCAACCTGTGTTTTTTCCTAAGGTGGTATCTAACAAATACATCACTCAAGAGATAGTTGTTCCATGCTTGTATCCTAATCCTTCCTCAAAGAAGGAACGTCTATTACACAATATTGGACGTGGTTTGTGCTTTAAAGTTTTACTTACAAGCTACTACAGTTTTCATCAAACGTTCACCTTGTTTGTTGTCTATTCTGGACAGAGGAGAGGTCAAAAGACTTCAGCAGCCTCTCTGTCTTTTTGGTTAAAAAGCATAATTCATTTAGCTTATGAGACTGCTGGACAGCAGCCTCCTGAAGGGATTACAGCTCATTCTACTAGAGCTGTGGTTTTCACTTGGGCCTTTTTTAAATGTGGCTTCTGTTGAACAGATTTACAAGACGGAGTCTTGGTCTGCGCTTCATACTTTTCAAATTTAACAAATTTGATACCTTGCTTCTTCGGAGGCTATTTTTGGGAGAAAGGGTTTTTTACAGGCAGTGGTAACTTCCGTTTAAGTACCTGCCTTGTCCCTCCCATCATCCGTGTACTTTAGCTTTGGTATTGGTATTCCATAAGTAATGGATGATCCGTGGACTGGATACACTTAACAAGAGAAAACATAATTTATGGTTACCTGATAAATTTATTTCTCTTGTAGTGTATCCAGTCCACGGCCCGCCCTGTCACTTTAAGGCAGGTAATTTTTTCATTTGAACTAGTCACCACTGCACCCTATGGTTTTTCCTTTCTCTGCATGTTTTCGGTCGAATGACTGAATATGGCAGTTAGGGGAGGAGCTATATAGCAGCTTTGCTGTGGGTGGACTCTTGCAGCTTCCTGTTGGGAAGGAGAATATATTCCATAAGTAATGGATGATCCGTGGACTGGATTCACTACAAGAGAAATAAATTTATCAGGTAAGCATACATTATGTTTTTTTCACCACTAGAGGGTGTTAGTTCATGTGTTTCATATAGATAACACTGTGCTCATGCACATGAAGTTACCTGGAGCCAGCACTGATTGGCTTAACTACAAGTCTGTCAAAAGAACTGAAATAAAGGGGCAGTTTGCAGAGGCTTTAATGACAGAGGTAAAACGTATATAAATATAACTGTGTTGGTTATGCAAAACTGGGGAATTCGTAATAAAAGGATTATCTAGCTTTTAAAACAATAAAAATTCTGGTGTATACTGTCCCTTTAACACAACTTTCAATTGTATAATTACAGTCTGTTGGGGTTTAAACTTTAGAGGGCTCGCGCTTATGTTTTTTTTTTTTTTATATATCACAATCATGGGTAAATACAACGATGGAAAATGTCTTAATTATCTCCATTCCTTCTGGGATTCCAAGGGGGAAAAAATTGTCTTTGAACGAATGGAAATCCTTTTCTTTGCTCTGATGTGGTCACAACTGTAATTTTATGCTAATATTACATAAAACGCTTACATATATCTTAATTATGTTAGAGTTCCTTCACATAAGGAAATATTATCATAATTTTATAAAGTTTTTTGCTAAAAAATGGAATAGACAGTTCCTATGTGTATTTTTACAAACTTTGCCTCCTGCTTGATTTTCTACGTTGATATGCGCTTCTCTGTATTTTAAAGCCTGATTCATCTTAGAGTACAGTGAATGTCAGAGGGATGTGAAGGGAGTATCACCTATTGAATGCAATGGTTTTCCTCATGGGAAATCTATTTCATAGGTTCTCTGTTATCAGTTGTAGAGATTCATCTCCTACCTCCCTTTTTCAGATCGACGATATACTGTCATATTCCATTACCTCTACTGATAACTGTTTCAGTACTGGTTTGGCTATCTGCTATATGTGGATGGGTGTCTTTCGGCAAGTATGCTTTCATTAATTAAGACACTCTCAGCTATGGTTTGGCACTTTATGTATTAATATAAAGTTCTAAATATATATATTGATCTTATAGTTGCTATGAGTCAGGTTTATGTATATTTCCTTTTGCAGACTAATCAGTTTCATATTTGGGAAATAAACATATTTAGGGAAATATTTTTCTTACCTGGGGTATAGTCTTTTTTTCAAATTGACTGCTTTTTCATTAAAGATTCGCGCGTAAAATTATGTTCGCAAGGCCCAAAATGCTGATGTTTATTGCGAGGATATTCTCTTCCCCAACAGGAAATGGCAAAGAGCCCAGCAAAGCTGGTCACATGATCCCTCCTAGGCTCCGCCTACCCCAGTCATTCGACCGACGTTAAGGAGGAATATTTGCATAGGAGAAACCATATGGTACCGTGGTGACTGTAGTTAAAGAAAATAAAATATCAGACCTGATTAAAAAAACCAGGGCGGGCCGTGGACCGGACACACCGTTGGAGAAAGTAATTTATCAGGTAAACATAAATTCTGTTTTCTCCAACATAGGTGTGTCCGGTCCACGACGTCATCCTTACTTGTGGGAACCAATACCAAAGCTTTAGGACACGGATGAAGGGAGGGAGCAAATCAGGTCACCTAAATGGAAGGCACCACGGCTTGCAAAACCTTTCTCCCAAAAATAGCCTCAGAAGAAGCAAAAGTATCAAACTTGTAAAATTTGGTAAAAGTGTGCAGTGAAGACCAAGTCGCTGCCCTACATATCTGATCAACAGAAGCCTCGTTCTTGAAGGCCCATGTGGAAGCCACAGCCCTAGTGGAATGAGCTGTGATTCTTTCGGGAGGCTGCCGCCCGGCAGTCTCATAAGCCAATCTGATGATGCTTTTAATCCAAAAAGAGAGAGAGGTAGAAGTTGCTTTTTGACCTCTCCTTTTACCGGAATAAACAACAAACAAGGAAGATGTTTGTCTAAAATCCTTTGTAGCATCTAAATAGAATTTTAGAGCGCGAACAACATCCAAATTGTGCAACAAACGTTCCTTCTTTGAAACTGGTTTCGGACACAGAGAAGGTACGATAATCTCCTGGTTAATGTTTTTGTTAGAAACAACTTTCGGAAGAAAACCAGGTTTAGTACGCAAAACCACCTTATCTGCATGGCACACCAGATAAGGAGGAGAACACTGCAGAGCAGATAATTCTGAAACTCTTCTAGCAGAAGAAATTGCAACCAAAAACAAAACTTTCCAAGATAATAATTTAATATCAACAGAATGCAAAGGTTCAAACGGAACCCCCTGAAGAACTGAAAGAACTAAATTGAGACTCCAAGGAGGAGTCAAAGGTTTGTAAACAGGCTTGATTCTAACCAGAGCCTGAACAAAGGCTTGAACATCTGGCACGGCTGCCAGCTTTTTGTGAAGTAACACCGACAAGGCGGAAATCTGTCCCTTCAGGGAACTTGCAGATAATCCTTTTTCCAATCCTTCTTGAAGGAAGGATAGAATCCTAGGAATCTTAACCTTGTCCCAAGGGAATCCTTTAGATTCACACCAACAGATATATTTTTTCCAAATCTTGTGGTAAATCTTTCGAGTTACAGGCTTTCTGGCCTGAACAAGAGTATCGATAACAGAATGTATTGGACACCTTATTCTCTAGGGGCTTTCCCTAATCATAGGCAGAGTCTCATTTTCGCGCCTGTATTGCGCACTTGTTTTTGAGAAGCATGACATGCAGATGCATGTGTGAGGAGCTCTGATACATTGAAAAGACTTTCTGAAGGCGTCATTTGGTATCGTATTCCCCTTTGGGCTTGGTTGGGTCTCAGCAAAGCAGATACCAGGGACTGTAAAGGGGTTAAATATAAAAACGGCTCCGGTTCCGTTATTTTAAGGGTTAAAGCTTCCAAATTTGGTGTGCAATACTTTTAAGGCTTTAAGACACTGTGGTGAAATTTTGGTGAATTTTGAACAATTCCTTCATACTTTTTCGCAATTGCAGTAATAAAGTGTGTTCAGTTTAAAATTTAAAGTGACAGTAACGGTTTTATTTTAAAACGTTTTTCGTACTTTGTTATCAAGTTTATGCCTGTTTAACATGTCTGAACTACCAGATAGACTGTGTTCTGAATGTGGGGAAGCCAAGGTTCCTTCTTATTTAAATAGATGTGATTTATGTGACACAAAATTTAGAGAAAATGATGCCCAAGATGATTCCTCAAGTGAGGGGAGTAAGCATGGTACTGCATCATCCCCTCCTTCGTCTACACCAGTCTTGCCCACACAGGAGGCCCCTAGTACATCTAGCGCGCCAATACTCCTTACTATGCAACAATTAACGGCTGTAATGGATAATTCTATCAAAAACATTTTAGCCAAAATGCCCACTTATCAGCGAAAGCGCGACTGCTCTGTTTTAGAAAATACTGAAGAGCATGAGGACGCTGATGATATTGTTTCTGAAGGGCCCCTACACCAGTCTGAGGGGGCCAGGGAGGTTTTGTCTGAGGGAGAAATTTCAGATTCAGGGAAAATTTCTCAACAAGCTGAACCTGATGTGATTACATTTAAATTTAAGTTGGAACATCTCCGCGCTCTGCTTAAGGAGGTGTTATCCACTCTGGATGATTGTGAGAATTTGGTCATTCCAGAGAAACTATGTAAAATGGACAAGTTCCTAGAGGTCCCGGGGCCCCCCGAAGCTTTTCCTATACCCAAGCGGGTGGCGGACATTGTAAATAAAGAATGGGAAAGGCCCGGTATACCTTTCGTCCCTCCCCCCATATTTAAAAAATTGTTTCCTATGGTCGACCCCAGAAAGGACTTATGGCAGACAGTCCCCAAGGTCGAGGGGGCGGTTTCTACTCTAAACAAACGCACCACTATACCCATAGAAGATAGTTGTGCTTTCAAAGATCCTATGGATAAAAAATTAGAAGTTTTGCTTAAAAAGATGTTTGTTCAGCAAGGTTACCTTCTACAACCAATTTCATGCATTGTCCCTGTCACTACAGCCGCGTGTTTCTGGTTCGATGAGCTAGAAAAGGCGATCATTTATAATTCTTCTTCTTATGAGGAGATTATGGACAGAATTCGTGCTCTCAAATTGGCTAATTCTTTCACCCTAGACGCCACTTTGCAATTGGCTAGGTTAGCGGCGAAAAATTCTGGGTTTGCTATTGTGGCGCGCAGAGCGCTTTGGTTAAAATCTTGGTCAGCGGATGCGTCTTCCAAGAACAAATTGCTTAACATTCCTTTCAAGGGGAAAACGCTGTTTGGCCCTGACTTGAAAGAGATTATCTCTGATATCACTGGGGGCAAGGGCCACGCCCTTCCTCAGGATAGGTCTTTCAAGGCCAAAAATAAACCTAATTTTCGTCCCTTTCGCAGAAACGGACCAGCCCCAAGTGCTACGTCCTCTAAGCAGGAGGGTAATACTTCTCAAGCCAAACCAGCCTGGAGACCAATGCAAGGCTGGAACAAAGGAAAGCAGGCCAAGAAACCTGCCACTGCTACCAAGACAGCATGAGATGTTGGCCCCCGATCCGGGACCGGATCTGGTGGGGGGCAGACTCTCTCTCTTCGCTCAGGCTTGGGCAAGAGATGTTCTGGATCCTTGGGCGCTAGAAATAGTCCCCCAAGGTTATCTTCTGGAATTCAAGGGGCTTCCCCTAAGGGGGAGGTTCCACAGGTCTCAATTGTCTTCAGACCACATAAAAAAACAGGCATTCTTGCATTGTGTAGAAGACCTGTTAAAAATGGGAGTGATTCATCCTGTTCCATTAGGAGAACAAGGGATGGGGTTCTACTCCAATCTGTTCGTAGTTCCCAAAAAAGAGGGAACGTTCAGACCAATCTTAGATCTCAAGATCCTAAACAAGTTTCTCAAGGTTCCATCGTTCAAAATGGAAACCATTCGAACAATTCTTCCTTCCATCCAGGAAGGTCAATTCATGACCACGGTGGATTTAAAGGATGCGTATCTACATATTCCTATCCACAAGGAACATCATCGGTTCCTAAGGTTCGCATTCCTGGACAAGCATTACCAGTTTGTGGCACTTCCGTTCGGATTAGCCACTGCTCCAAGGATTTTCACAAAGGTATTAGGGTCCCTTCTAGCGGTGCTAAGACCAAGGGGCATTGCAGTAGTACCTTACTTGGACGACATTCTGATTCAAGCGTCGTCCCTTCCTCAAGCAAAGGCTCACACGGACATTGTCCTGGCCTTTCTCAGATCTCACGGATGGAAAGTGAACGTAGAAAAGAGTTCTCTATCTCCGTCAACAAGGGTTCCCTTCTTGGGAACAATAATAGACTCCTTAGAAATGAGGATTTTTCTGACAGAGGCCAGAAAAACAAAACTTCTGAACTCTTGTCAAATGCTTCATTCTGTTCCTCTTCCTTCCATAGCGCAGTGCATGGAAGTAATAGGTTTGATGGTAACGGCAATGGACATAGTTCCTTTTGCGCGCATTCATCTAAGACCATTACAACTGTGCATGCTCAGTCAGTGGAATGGGGACTATACAGACTTGTCTCCGACGATACAAGTAAATCAGAGGACCAGAGATTCACTCCGTTGGTGGCTGTCCCTGGACAACCTGTCACAGGGGATGAGCTTCCGCAGACCAGAGTGGGTCATTGTCACGACCGACGCCAGTCTGGTGGGCTGGGGCGCGGTCTGGGGACCCCTGAAAGCTCAGGGTCTTTGGTCTCGGGAAGAATCTCTTCTACCGATAAATATTCTGGAACTGAGAGCGATATTCAATGCTCTCAAGGCTTGGCCTCAGCTAGCAAAGGCCAAGTTCATACGGTTTCAATCAGACAACATGACAACTGTTGCGTACATCAACCATCAGGGGGGAACAAGGAGTTCCCTGGCGATGGAAGAAGTGACCAAAATCATTAAATGGGCGGAGACTCACTCCTGCCACTTGTCTGCAATCCACATCCCAGGAGTGGAAAATTGGGAAGCGGATTTTCTGAGTCGTCAGGCATTTCATCCGGGGGAGTGGGAACTCCATCCGGAAATCTTTGCCCAAATTACTCAACTGTGGGGCATTCCAGACATGGATCTGATGGCCTCTCGTCAGAACTTCAAGGTTCCTTGCTACGGGTCCAGATCCAGGGATCCCAAGGCGACTCTAGTAGATGCACTAGTAGCACCTTGGACCTTCAAACTAGCTTATGTATTCCCGCCGTTTCCTCTCATCCCCAGGCTGGTAGCCAGGATCAATCAGGAGAGGGCATCGGTGATCTTGATAGCTCCTGCGTGGCCACGCAGGACTTGGTATGCAGACCTGGTGAATATGTCATCGGCTCCACCATGGAAGCTACCTTTGAGACGAGACCTTCTTGTTCAAGGTCCGTTCGAACATCCGAATCTGGTCTCACTCCAACTGACTGCTTGGAGATTGAACGCTTGATCTTATCAAAGCGAGGATTCTCAGATTCTGTCATTGATACTCTTGTTCAGGCCAGAAAGCCTGTAACTAGAAAAATTTACCACAAAATATGGAAAAAATATATCTGTTGGTGTGAATCTAAAGGATTCCCTTGGGACAAGGTAAAAATTCCTAAGATTCTATCCTTTCTTCAAGAAGGTTTGGAGAAAGGATTATCTGCAAGTTCCTTGAAGGGACAGATTTCTGCCTTGTCTGTGCTACTTCACAAAAAGCTGGCAGCTGTGCCAGATGTTCAAGCCTTTGTTCAGGCTCTGGTTAGAATCAAGCCTGTTTACAAACCTTTGACTCCTCCTTGGAGTCTCAATTTAGTTCTTTCAGTTCTTCAGGGGGTTCCGTTTGAACCCTTACATTCCGTTGATATTAAGTTATTATCTTGGAAAGTTTTGTTTTTGGTTGCAATTTCTTCTGCTAGAAGAGTTTCAGAATTATCTGCTCTGCAGTGTTCTCCTCCTTATCTGGTGTTCCATGCAGATAAGGTGGTTTTACGTACTAAACCTGGTTTTCTTCCGAAAGTTGTTTCTAACAAAAACATTAACCAGGAGATAGTCGTGCCTTCTTTGTGTCCGAATCCAGTTTCAAAGAAGGAACGTTTGTTGCACAATTTGGATGTTGTTCGTGCTCTAAAATTCTATTTAGATGCTACAAAGGATTTTAGACAAACATCTTCCTTGTTTGTTGTTTATTCTGGTAAAAGGAGAGGTCAAAAAGCAACTTCTACCTCTCTCTCTTTTTGGATTAAAAGCATCATCAGATTGGCTTACGAGACTGCCGGACGGCAGCCTCCTGACAGAATCACAGCTCATTCCACTAGGGCTGTGGCTTCCACATGGGCCTTCAAGAACGAGGCTTCTGTTGATCAGATATGTAAGGCAGCGACTTGGTCTTCACTGCACACTTTTACTAAATTTTACAAGTTTGATACTTTTGCTTCTTCTGAGGCTATTTCTCCAACATAGGTGTGTCCGGTCCACGGCGTCATCCTTACTTGTGGGATATTCTCTTCCCCAACAGGAAATGGCAAAGAGCCCAGCAAAGCTGGTCACATGATCCCTCCTAGGCTCCGCCTACCCCAGTCATTCTCTTTGCCGTTGTACAGGCAACATCTCCACGGAGATGGCTTAGAGTTTTTTAGTGTTTAACTGTAGTTTTTATTATTCAATCAAGAGTTTGTTATTTTAAAATAGTGCTGGTATGTACTATTTACTCTGAAACAGAAAAGAGATGAAGATTTCTGTTTGTATGAGGAAAATGATTTTAGCAACCGTTACTAAAATCCATGGCTGTTCCACACAGGACTGTTGAGAGGAATTAACTTCAGTTGGGGGAACAGTGAGCAGTCTTTTGCTGCTTGAGGTATGACACATTCTAACAAGACGATGTAATGCTGGAAGCTGTCATTTTCCCTATGGGATCCGGTAAGCCATTTTTATTCACACAGTAAATAAGGGCTTCACAAGGGCTTATTAAGACTGTAGA
Source organism: Bombina bombina (assembly GCF_027579735.1). Classification (NCBI taxonomy): domain Eukaryota; kingdom Metazoa; phylum Chordata; class Amphibia; order Anura; family Bombinatoridae; genus Bombina; species Bombina bombina. The sequence continues at coordinate 1,129,595,131 of NC_069503.1, forward strand.
CATTTTCTGGGCTAAATCGATCATATTTACACATATTTAGCCTTGAGGAATCATTTAATCTGGGTATTTTTTGTAAAATAATATCGGCAGGCACTGTTTTAGACACTTTATTCTATTGGGGCTTTCCCTAATCATAGTCAGAGCCTCATTTTCGCGCCGGTATGGCGCACTTGTTTTTGAGAACAGCATGACATGCAGCTGCATGTGTGTGGAGCTCTGATACATAGAAAAGTCTTTCTGAAGGCATTATTTGGTATCGTATTCCCCTTTGGGCTTGGTTGGGTCTCAGCAAAGCAGATTCCAAGGACTGTAAAGGGGTTAAATATAAAAACGGCTCCGGTTCCGTTATTTTAAGGGTTAAAGCTTCCAAATTTGGTGTGCAATACTTTTAAGGCTTTAAGACACTGTGGTGAAATTTTGGTGAATTTTGAACAATTCCTTCATACTTTTTCGCAATTGCAGTAATAAAGTGTGTTCAGTTTAAAATTTAAAGTGACAGTAACGGTTTTATTTTAAAACGTTTTTTGTGCTTGTTATCAAGTTTATGCCTGTTTAACATGTCTGAACTACCAGATAGATTGTGTTCTGACTGTGGGGAAGCCAAGGTTCCTTCTCATTTAAATAGATGTGATTAAAAAAAAGGCTAATTCTTTCACCCTAGACGCCACCTTGCAATTGGCTAGGTTAGCGGCGATAAATTCTGGGTTTGCTATTGTGGCGCGCAGAGCGCTTTGGTTAAAATCTTGGTCAGCGGATGCGTCTTCCAAGAACAAATTGTTTGACATTCCTTTCAAGGGGAAAACACTGTTTGGCCCTGACTTGAAAGAGTTTATCTCTGATATCACTGGGGGCAAGGGCCACGCCCTTCCTCAGAATAGGTCTTTCAAGGCCAAAAATAAACCTAATTTTCGTCCCTTTCGCAGAAACGGACCAGCCCCAAGTGCTACGTCCTCTAAGCAGGAGGGTAATACTTCTCAAGCCAATCCAGCCTGGAGACCAAGGCAAGGCTGGAACAAAGGAAAGCAGGCCAAGAAACCGGCCACTGCTCCCAAGACAGCATGAGACGCGGGCCCCCGATCCGGGACCGGATTTGGTGGGGGGCAGACTCTCTCTCTTCACTCAGGCTTGGGCAAGAGATGTTCTGGATCCTTGGGCGCTAGAAATAGTCTTCCAAGGTTATCTTCTGGAAGTGATTCATCCTGTTCCATTAAAAGAACGAGGGATGGGGTTCTACTCCAATCTGTTCGTAGTTCCCAAAAAAGAGGGAACGTTCAGACCAATCTTAGATCTCAAGATCCTAAACAAGTTTCTCAAGGTTCCATCGTCCAAAATGGAAACCATTCGAACAATCCTTACATCCAGGAAGGTCAATTCTTGACCACGGTGGATTTAAAGGATGCGTATCTACATATTCCTGTCCACAAGGAACATCATCGGTTCCTAAGGTTCGCATTCCTGGACAAGCATTACCAGTTCGTGGCGCTTCCTTTCGGATTAGCCACTGTTCCAAGAATTTTCACAAAGGTACTAGGGTCCCTTCTGGCGGTGCTAAGACCAAGGGGCATTGCTGTAGTACCTTACTTGGACGACATTCTGATTCAAGCGTCGTCCCTTCCTCAAGCAAAGGCTCTCACGGACATAGTCCTGGCCTTTCTCGGATCTCACGGATGGTAAGTGAACGTGGAAAAGAGTTCTCTATCTCCGTCGACAAGAGTTCCCTTCTTGGGAACAATAATAGACTCCTTAGAAATGAGGATTTTTCTGACAGAGACCAGAAAAACAAAACTTCTAAACTCTTGTCGGATACTTCCTTCCGTTCCTCTTCCTTCCATAGCGCAGTGCATGGAAGTGATAGGTTTGATGGTAGCGGCAATGGATATAGTTCCTTTTGCGCGCATTCATCTAAGACCATTTCAATTGTGTATGCTCAGTCAGTGGAATGGGGACTATACAGACTTGTCTCCGAAGATACAAGTAAATCAGAGGACCAGAGACTCACTCCGTTGGTGGCTGTCCCTGGACAACCTGTCGCAAGGGGTGACCTCCCGCAGACCAGAGTGGGTCATTGTCACGACCGACGCCAGTCTGATGGGCTGGGGCGCGGTCTGGGGATCCCTGAAAGCTCAGGGTCTTTGGTCTCGGGAAGAATCTCTTCTACCGATAAATATTCTGGAACTGAGAGCGATATTCAATGCTCTCAAGGCTTGGCCTCAGCTAGCGAGGGCCAAGTTCATACGGTTTCAATCAGACAACATGACGACTGTTGCGTACATCAACCATCAGGGGGGAACAAGGAGTTCCCTGGCGATGGAAGAAGTGACCAAAATCATTCAATGGGCGGAGACTCGCTCCTGCCACCTGTCTGCAATCCACATCCCAGGAGTGGAAACTTGGGAAGCGGATTTTCTGATTCGTCAGACATTTCATCCGGGGGTGTGGGAACTCCATCCGGAAATCTTTGCCCAAATAACTCAACTGTGGGGCATTCCAGACATGGATCTGATGGCCTCTCGTCAGAACTTCAAGGTTCCTTGCTACGGGTCCAGATCCAGGGATCCCAAGGCGACTCTAGTAGATGCACTAGTAGCACCTTGGACCTTCAACCTAGCTTATGTATTCCCGCCGTTTCCTCTCATCCCCAGGCTGGTAGCCAGGATCAATCAGGAGAGGGCGTAGGTGATCTTGATAGCTCCTGCGTAACCACGCAGGACTTGGTAGGCAGATCTGGTGAATATGTCATCGGCTCCACCATGGAAGCTACCTTTGAGACGAGACCTTCTTGTTCAAGGTCAGTTCGAACTTCCGAATCTGGTCCTACTCCAGCTGACTGCTTGGAGATTGAACGCTTGATCTTATCAAAGCGAGGGTTCTCAGATTCTGTTATTGATACTCTTGTTCAGGCCAGAAAGCCTGTAACTAGAAAAATTTACCACAAAATATGGAAAAAATATATCTGTTGGTGTGAATCTAAAGGATTCCCTTGGGACAAGGTAAAGATTCCTAGGATTCTATCCTTTCTTCAAGAAGGATTGGAGAAAGGATTATCTGCAAGTTCCTTGAAGGGACAGATTTCTGCCTTGTCTGTGTTACTTCACAAAGAGCTGGCAGCTGTGCCAGATGTTCAAGCCTTTGTTCAGGCTCTGGTTAGAATCAAGCCTGTTTACAAACCTTTGACTCCTCCTTGGAGTCTCAACTTAGTTCTTTCAGTTCTTCAGGGGGTTCCGTTTGAACCCTTACATTCCGTTGATATTAAGTTATTATCTTGGAAAGTTTTGTTTTTGGCTGCAATTTCTTCCGCTAGAAGAGTTTCAGAATTATCTGCTCTGCAGTGTTCTCCTCCTTATCTGGTGTTCCATGCAGATAAGGTGGTTTTACGTACTAAACCTGGTTTTCTTCCGAAAGTTGTTTCTAACAAAAACATTAACCAGGAGATAGTCGTGCCTTCTTTGTGTCCGAATCCAGTTTCAAAGAAGGAACGTTTGTTGCACAATTTGGATGTTGTTCGCGCTCTATAATTCTATTTAGATGCTACAAAGGATTTTAGACAAACATCTTCCTTGTTTGTTGTTTATTCTGGTAAAAGGAGAGGTCAAAAAGCAACTTCTACCTCTCTCTCTTTTTGGATTAAAAGCATCATCAGATTGGCTTACGAGACTGCCGGACGGCAGCCTCCTGAAAGAATCACAGCTCATTCCACTAGGGCTGTGGCTTCCACATGGGCCTTCAAGAACGAGGCTTCTGTTGATCAGATATGTAGGGCAGCGACTTGGTCTTCACTGCACACTTTTACCAAATTTTACAAGTTTGATACTTTTGCTTCTTCTGAGGCTATTTTTTGGGAGAAAGGTTTTGCAAGCCGTGGTGCCTTCCATTTAGGTGACCTGATTTGCTCCCTCCCTTCATCCGTGTCCTAAAGCTTTGGTATTGGTTCCCACAAGTAAGGATGACGCCGTGGACCGGACACACCTATGTTGGAGAAAACAGAATTTATGTTTACCTGATAAATTACTTTCTCCAACGGTGTGTCCGGTCCATGGCCCGCCCTGGTTTTTTAATCAGGTCTGATAATTTATTTTCTTTAACTACAGTCACCACGGTATCATATGGTTTCTCCTATGCAAATATTCCTCCTTAACGTCGGTCGAATGACTGGGGTAGGCGGAGCCTAGGAGGGATCATGTGACCAGCTTTGCTGGGCTCTTTGCCATTTCCTGTTGGGGAAGAGAATATCCCACAAGTAAGGATGACGCCGTGGACCGGACACACCGTTGGAGAAAGTAATTTATCAGGTAAACATAAATTCTGTTTTTTGGGAGAAAGGTTTTGCAAGCCGTGGTGCCTTCCATCTAGGTGACCTGATTTGCTCCCTCCCTTCATCCGTGTCCTAAAGCTTTGGTATTGGTTCCCACAAGTAAGGATGACGCCGTGGACCGGACACACCTATGTTGGAGAAAACAGAATTTATGTTTACCTGATAAATTACTTTCTCCAACGGTGTGTCCGGTCCATGGCCCGCCCTGGTTTTTTAATCAGGTCTGATAATTTATTTTCTTTAACTACAGTCACCACGGTATCATATGGTTTCTCCTATGCAAATATTCCTCCTTTACGTCGGTCGAATGACTGGGGAAGGCGGAGCCTAGGAGGGATCATGTGACCAGCTTTGCTGGGCTCTTTGCCATTTCCTGTTGGGGAGGAGAATATCCCACAAGTAAGGATGACGCCGTGGACCGGACACACCGTTGGAGAAAGTAATTTATCAGGTAAACATAAATTCTGTTTTTCATGTGTTCCCCCCATCTTTTTTTCAGGGGTCTTGAAGTTCTCCCTATATACTGTAGGCCAAATTTGCACTCCAGTAGATATATTACGAAAGAGGAATCACATGAAAAACGAGTTTTTATCTCAAATTCCTCCTTTGTAGAAAAAGACATAAATTTCAATTTCTCTCCCTTCGTGAATTCACACAACTCACAGTTCGCTCTATTGCATTTATAGAAACCTTTCTTATTAGACAGCCAATCTTTCGTCTTCTGTTCTTTATTTTTTCCAAATTTCCTCATCACTATTTTGCTGGGAGCAAGTTTATTTTTAAGTGAAGGGGCTCTTTTAAAAGTACATATAGGATTTTCATCTAAAATGTTTCTTAGTACCGGATCATTCAATAGAATATTCCAATGTTTACGAACAATTCTCTTAATTTTATCATGATTTGAAGTATATTTAGTAATAAATCTAAGATTTTTATTATTAATTTTGTTCTTATTAGTGCCTTTTCCATCTAAATTGCTTCATTCTGCATTCTCTTTCATTTTTGAAGTTTTAAAAAATTCAGATCTATCTTTATTCCTTGCCTTCAAAAAGCTCTCCTCTATTAGATCCTAAGGATAATCTTTTTCCAAGAATCTACTTTTTAGGATTCCTGCTTGTTCATCAAAAAGAGTTAAATTTGTACAATTTCTACGGATTCTAGAGAACTGATTGTAGGGTATATTCTTCTTCCATGCTTTATAATGGTTGCTTTTATAATTCAAGTAACTATTTGTGTCCACTGTTTTAAAGTGAGTTTTGGTCAAAATATGACCTACTTGGTCCCAATATAGTACCAAGTCCAAAAATTCAATATAATCTGCATTAATATTATGAGTGAACTTAAGTCCCATATTATTTTCATTAAGTGATTTAATAAAGTCTAAGGCATTATCTTCTGTACCTTCCCAAATAAAGATAAGATCATCTATAAAACGGCCATAGAACACCAGACTTGCCCCCAGGGGGGAGTTGTAAATATATCTTTCTTCAAATACCCCCATAAATAAATTAGCGAAGCTGGGGGCAAATCTGGTGCCCATGGCCGTTCCTTTGATTTGTAAAAAAAATTGTTCCTGATAGACAAAATAATTATGTTTTAACACAAATGAAATAGCTTCTAACAAAAATAATCTTTGTTTCGTGGGTAAAAATTGATCTCTCTTCAAAAAAACATCTATAGCATCTATGCCCAGATGGTGCTCTATGTTTGAATAAAGAGATGTCACGTCACAAGTGAACCATATGAGCTTACGCTCAGCCTTTTCTATTTTCGATAGTTTGGCTATGAGGTCCGGTGTGTCTTTAATATATGATGGAAGACCCTTCACTATTTTTTTCAAAAAATGATCAATATATTCGGATAAATTACAAGTGAGACTCCCTATGCCCGAAATAATGGGCCTACCAGGTGGATTATTGGTACATTTGTGGATTTTCGGGAGGTGATAATAGTATGCTAGATTTGGTGACATGGGGACAAGATATTCTTTCTCCTTTTTGGTTAGGATCCCCTCTAGAAAACCCTTATCTACCATTTTGATTAGATGGGTAGTGTATGTTTTGGTAGGATTATATGTAAGCTTTTTATAATAATCTTGATCTAGTAAGATCCTATCTGCTTCCTGTAAATAATCTGACATGTTTTGCAGAACAACCCCTCCCCCCTTATCTGCCTGCCTAATCACCAAGTTGTCATTCTTGGCTAATCTTGACAGAGCTCTAATCTCATATATTGCACACTCCTTCACACATGCACCTTGTTTAGGCTTAGACGCCGAGCAAAGCGAATATAAGCTGTGTATTTTTGCTATTTTAGCATGTAGAGCATTGCTGCTCAAATCTTGGTCTTCTGATGTGTCATCAAAACATAATCTTTTAGCTATTCCCTTTAAAGGTAAGTCCCTTTTCGGGCCAGCATTGAAGGAAATAATTTCTGACATTACAGGAGGTAAAAGCCATGCCTTACCTCAGGATAAGTCGGTTAAAATGAGGGGTAAACAGAATAATTTTTGTTCCTTTCGGAACTTTAAAGGAGGACCCCCCGCTTCTTCTTCTTCTTCCACAAAGCAGGAAGGGAATTTTACCCATTCTAAGTCAGTCTGGAGACCCAATCGGAACTGGAACAAGGGTAAACAATCCAAAAAGCCCGCTGCTGCTCCTAAGACAGCATGAAGGTTCGGCTCCCGACCCGGGATCAGATCTAGTAGGGGGCAGACTCTCTTTCTTTGCCCAGGCTTGGGCAAGAGATGTTCAGGACCCCTGGGCACTAGAAATAGTGACCCACGGTTATCAATTGGAATTCAAGGACTTTCCCCAAGAGGGAGATTCCATCTTTCAAAGTTATTTGCAAACCAGAGAAAAAGAGAGGCGTTCTTACGCTGTGTAAAAGACCTTTTCTCTTACATTGGTGTATCCAGTCCACGGATTCATCCTTACTTTTGGGATATTCTCAATCCCTACAGGAAGTGGCAAAGAGAGCACACAGCAGAGCTGTCCATATAACTCCCCTCAGGCTCCGCCCCCTCAGTCATTCTCTTTGTCGCTCTAACAAGTAGCATCTCCACGGGAGTGTAAAGGGAATGTGGTGTTTCATCACGACTGTAGCGTACATCAATCATCAGGGAGGAACAAAGAGTTCCCTAGTGATGAAGGAAGTATCCAAGATCATCAAATGGGCAGAAGATCGCTCCTGCCATCTATCTGCAATTCACATCCCAGGAATAGACAACTGGGAGGCGGATTTTCTGAGTCATCAGACCTTTCACCCGGGGGAGTGGGATCTCCTTCCGGAGGTTTTTGCTCAGCTTACCCAGCTATGGGGTATTCCAGAGTTGGATCTAATGGCGTCCCGTCAGAGCTCCAAACTTTCTCTTTACGGATCCAGGTCCAGGGATCCCAAGGCGGCATTGATAGATGCTCTAGTAGCGCCTTGGTCCTTCAATCTGGCTTATGTTTTTCCACCGTTTCCCCTTCTCCCTCGTCTGGTAGACAGAATCGAACAGGAGAAGGCTTCGGTAATTTTGATGGCGCCTGCGTGGCCACGCAGGACTTGGTATGCAGACCTAGTGGACATGTCATCTGTTCCACCATGGACACTGCCATCGAGGCAGGATCTTCTAATTCAAGGTCCATTCAAGCATCCAAATCTAGTTCTCTGCAGTTGACTGCTTGGAGATTGAACGCTTAATTCTATCTAAGCGTGGGTTCTCTGGATCAGTTATAGATACTTTGATACAGGCTAGAAAACCTGTCACCAGGAACATTTACCATAAGATATGGCGGAAATATCTTTGTTACTCGTGGAGTAAGATTAGGATTCCTAGGATTTTGTCATTTCTCCAAGAAGGATTGGAGAAAGGATTGTCAGCTAGTTCCTTAAAGGGACAGATATCTGATCTATCTATTCTGTTTCACAGGCGTCTGGTGGAAGTACCAGACGTTCAAGCATTTGCATAGGCTTTAGTCAGAATCAAGCCTGTCTATAAACCTGTGGCTCCTCCATGGAGTCTAAATTTAGTTCTTTCTGTCCTTCAAGGGGTTCCGTTTGAACCTTTACATTCCATAGATATTAAGTGATTATCTTGGAAAGTTTTGTTTTTGGTAACTATTTCTTCCGCTCGAAGAGTTACAGAATTGTCTGCTTTGCAGTGTAATTCACCTTATCTGGTGTTTCATGCAGATAAGGTTGTTTTGCGTACAAAACCTGGTTTCCTTCCGAAAGTGATTTCTAATAAGAATATTAACTAGGAAATCATTGTTCCTTCTCTGTGTCCTAATTCAGTTTCTAAGAAGGAACGGCTGTTACACAATCTTGATGTGGTTCGTGCTTTAAAATTCTATTTAAAAGCAACTAAAGATTTCAGACACACGTCATCCTTGTTTGTTGTCTATTCTGGTAAGAGGAGAGGTCAAAAAGCTATCGCTTCCTCTCTTTCCTTTTGGCTGAAAAGCATTATCCGATTGACTTATGAGACTGCTGGACAGCAGCCTCCTGAACGAATTACAGCTCTTTCCACCAGAGCTGTGGCTTCCACATGGGCTTTCAAGAATGAGGCTTCTGTTGAACAGATTTGTAAAGCAGCGACTTGGTCTTCACTGTATACTTTTGCCAAATTTTACAAATTTGATACTTTTACTTCTTCGGAGGCTATTTTTTTGGGAGAAAGGTTTTGCAAGTAGTGGTGCCTTCCGTTTAGGTTACCTGACTTGTTCCCTCCCTTCATCCGTGTCCTAAAGCTTTGGTATTGGTTCCCACAAGTAAGGATGAATCCGTGGACTGGATACACCAATGTAAGAGAAAACAGAATTTATGCTTACCTGATAAATTTCTTTCTCTTACGGTGTATCCAGTCCACGGCCCGCCCTGGCAATTAAGTCAGGTTCAAATTTATTTTTTGTTAAACTACAGTCACCACTGCACACTATGGTTCTCCTTTTTCTCCTAACCGTCGGTCGAATGACTGGGGGGGCGGAGCCTGAGGGGAGCTATATGGACAGCTCTGCTGTGTAATCTCTTTGCCACTTCCTGTAGGGATTGAGAATATCCCACAAGTAAGGATGAATCCGTGGACTGGATACACCGTAAGATAAATAAATTTATCAGGTAAGCATAAATTCTGTTTTTACTATGGGAGTAATTTGTCCAGTTCCAAAATTGGAACAGGAACAGGGGTTTTACTCAAACCTATTTGTGGTTCCCAAAAAAGAGGGAACGTTCAGACCCATCTTAGACCTCAAGTGTCTAAACAAATTTCTAAGAGTTCCATCATTCAAGATGGAGACGATACGAACAATTTTACCAATGATCCAGGAGGGTCAATATATGACTACCATGGACTTGAAGAATGCTTACCTTCATATTCCTATCCACAAGGATCATCATCAGTTTCTAAGGTTTGCCGCCTTGGACAAACATTATCAGTTCGTGGCTCTTCCCTTCGGGTTGGCCACAGCACACAGAATCTTCACAAAGGTTTGTAGGGTCTCTTTTGGCGGTTCTCAGACCGCGAGGCATAGCGGTGGTGCCTTATCTGGACGATATTCTGATCCAGGCGTCAACATATCATCTGACAAAATCTCACACAGACACAATGTTGTCTTTTCTGAGAACTCACGGCTGGAAGGTGAACATAGAGAAGAGTTCACTTGTCCCATAGACAAGGGTTCCTTTCTTGGGAACTCTAATAGACTCGGTAGCGATGAAAATATTTTTGACGGAGGTCAGAAAATCAAAGATTCTAAATACTTGCCGAGCACTTCAGTCCATTCCTCGGCCATCAGTGGCTCAGTGTATGGAGGTAATTGGATTAATGGTAGCGGCAATGGACATCGTTCCGTTTGCTTGCTTTCATCTCAGACCACTGCAATTGTGCATGCTCGGACAGTGGAATGGGGATTATGCGGATTTATCTCCTCAGATAAATCTGGATCAAGAGACCAGAAACTCTCTTCTTTGGTGGTTGTCGCCGGATCATCTGTCCCAAGGGACTTGTTTCCGCAGACCCTCATGGGTAATAGTGACAACGGATGCCAGCCTTCTGGGCTTGGGTGCAATTTGGAACTCCCTGAAGGCTCAGGGTGTTTGGACTCAAGTGAAGTCTCTACTTCCAATCAATATTCTGGAACTGAGAGCAATATTCAATGCGCTTCAGGCGTGGCCTCAGTTGGCTTCGGCCAAATTCATCAGATTCCAGTCGGACAACATCACGACTGTGGCATATATCAATCATTAGGGGGGAACAATGAGTTCTTTAGCGATGATAGAGGTATCCAAGATAATCCATTGGGCGGAGGCCCACTCTTGTCATCTGTCAGCGATCTACATCCCAGGAGTAGAGAACTGGGAAGCAGATTTTCGAAGTAGACAGACTTTTCATCCGGGGGAGTGGGAACTTCACCAGGAGGTATTTGCCTCATTGATTCTCAGATGGGGCAGACCGGAATTGGATTTGATGACATCTCGACAGAATGCCAAGCTTCCAAGATATGGATCCCGGTCAAGGGATCCTCAGGCCGGACTGATAGATGCCTTGGCAGTGCCTTGGTTGTTCAGCCTAGCTTATGTGTTTCCACCATTTCCTTTCCTCCCACGCGTGATTGCTCGGATTAAACAGGAGAGAGCTTCAGTGATCCTGATAGCGCCTGCGTGGCCACGCAGGACTTGGTATGCGGATCTAATGGACATGTCCTCTCTGCCACCTTGGAAACTTCCATTAAGACAGGTCCTTTCCAACATCCAAATCTAATTTCTCTGTAGCTGACTGCGTGGAGATTGAACGCTTGAGTTTATCGAAGCGAGGATTCTCTGATTCGGTCATCAATACTTTGATACAGGCTAGAAAGCCTGTCACTAGAAAAATCTATCATAAGATATGGCGTAAATATCTTTATTGGTGTGAATCCAAGGGGAAGGATTGGAGAAAGGGTTATCAGCGAGTTCCTTAAAGGGACACATTTCAGCTTTGTCAATTCTGTTTCACAAACGTTTGGCAAATGTGCCAGATGTTCAGTTTTTTGTCAGGCCCTATCTAGAATTAAGCCTGTATTTAGACCTATTACTCCTCCCTGGAGTTTGAATTTAGTTCTTCGAGTTCTTCAAGGGGTTCCGTTTGAACCCATGCATTTCATGGATATCAAATTGTTATCTTGGAAAGTTCTGTTTTTAGTTGCTATTTCTTCTGCTCGAAGAGTTTCTGAGCTTTCAGCGCTACAGTGTGATTCCCCTTATCTCATTTTTCATTCTGATAAGGTGGTGTTACATACCAAACATGGATTCCTTCCTAAGATTGTTTCAAATAAGAATATTAATCAGGAAATTGTTGTTCCTTCCTTGTGTCCTAACCCTTCTTCTAAGAAGGAGCGTAAGTTGCATTATTTGGATGTGGTCCTTGCATGTAAGTTTTACTTACATGTAAGTAAGGATTTCCGTCAATCATCTTCATTACCATTGTTTATTCTGGAAAGTGTAGGGGTCAGAAAGCTACGGCTACCTCTTTCTTTTTGGCTGAGAAGTATCATCCGCCTGGCATATGAGACTGCTGGACAGCAGCCTCCTGAAAGAATTACGGCTCATTCTACTAGGGCTGTGGCTTCCACATGGGCTTTTAAAAACGATGCATCTGTTGAACAGATTTGTAAGGCTGCGACTTATTCGTCCCTTCACACTTTTTCCAAATTTTACAAAGTTGATACTTTTGCTTCTTCGGAGGCTATTTTTTGGGAGAAAGGTTCTTCAAGCAGTGGTGCCTTCCATTTAGGTTCCTGTCTTGTCCCTCCCTTTCATCCGTGTCCTATTGCTTTGGTATTGGTTTCCCACAAGTAAGGATGAAATCCGTGGACTCATATCTTTTAAGACAGTTTTTCTTTATATTTTTTGTAAACTTCATTCACCTCTGCACCTTTTAGCCTTTCCTTTTCTCTTCCTATACCTTTGGCCGAATGACTGAGGGTGGAGGGGAAGGGAGGGGCTATATATACAGCTCTGCTGTGGTGCTCTTTGCCACTTCCTGTTAGCAGGAGGTTAATATCCCACAAGTAAGGATGAAATCCGTGGACTCATCATATTGTAAAATAAATTAATTTATCAGGTAAGCATAAATTAAATTTTTCAGCTGTGGCTTGGTGATTAGCCTGATCAAGTCTTGCAATCAAGAGCTTTGGGTATCAAATCCAGCTACAGCCGTTCCCTCTTAAAGTGAAGGTAAACTTTTGTGAATGAAAGCCCTTTTTTTAAAAATACTATTAAAAACAGGGGCACTTTCATTCATCAAAGTTTACAAAGCAGCTGTTCTTGGTTTACGAAGGAATCCGTACTTCCTTACATTTTTGGAGTTGAGAATACCATGCTCCAGAATAGTCATCCCAACTGATTTCTGTCCGTTTTATCAGATTTCCAGCGGACATCTTATATCTGTGGCTTATATCATCCATTAGGTTGGATCTAGATTTCTTCTATCTGGAAGAAGGTTACATGCTTTCTTCAAGGGGTTGAGTTCCGCGATTGCCTTTTTCAGCATTTCTTTCTGGGAGTGGAGTGGGCTCCTTGTTAGGAATTTCTTCTCTAGGAGAGATAGAGCTATCCCTCACATAGGGAGTGGTCCGGGGATAGCATCATGAATTCTTGTAGTCTTCTTGGCAGTCCTGTTGGGACATTCCTCCCAGGGTCTTAGCCTGCATCAATCGGGAACGGGTCTCTGTGATCTAATTGCTGCATCTTGGCCTCACAGGGCTTGGATTGTGGATCTGATGATGTCGTCCTCACCTCCATGGGGTTTCCTGCTTAGGGGGGAACTTCTGCTTCAGGATCCATTCTTCTTACAAGCCTAGATTCTCTGAAGCTGACTGTAGTGAGATTGATCGTCTTGTCTAGACAAGGTTTTTTCTGATAGTTTTTTAGTCCCCTTGATTCAGGCTCGTATCTGGTAACTCGCTAGATATTCTTTAAGGATTGACGCTCATATTTATTTTGGTACAATTTACAGGGTTTCCTTGGCATTCAGTGAGAGTTCCCCTTATTTTACCTTTTCTCCAGGAGGGGTCTGGAGAAGGGTTTGTCAGTCAATCCTCTCATGGGTCAGATTTCTACCCTTTTGGTTCTATCGCTTAAACATTTGGCCGACTTACCCAATGTTCAGTCTTTTGTTCAGGCCTTGGTTTGAATCAGGAATGTGCTCAATCTTGGTTGCTCTACTTTGGAGTCTTAATCTTGTACTTCTGGTCTTGCAGCAGGCTCCATTTGAGGCTATGCATTCTGTTATCTTGGATGGTTTTGTTTTTCTTAGCTATTTCTTCTGCTCGTAGTGATCTCAGTTCTTTCGAAAGGGAGATGTGGCGTAGTTGTTTGCTCCACCGCTCCTGAAGCAGAAGGTAGTGGGTTTGAACCAAGGTAAAGCTCCTGCTTTCTCATACAGGTTGTGTTCCTGGTGATAGATTCCCTTATCTTTTTTTCCCATGCGGATAAGGCGGTATTTTGTACAAAGTTGGGATTTCTTCTTAAAGTGAATGTCAATTTAACATGACATCCTTACGGCATTGTATAGACTTGTCAAAATTAGCGTCAGTTTAATTCATGAATTTTTTTTTAAATAGATTTATTTTCTTAAATTTTTACCTTGATATTGCACCGCCGATAAGGGCAGCTCTCCCATCCACCATACTGTGATGACGATTCTTCAAACAACTAATCCTTGTTTCCCCCCGGGCCGTGACGTTGATGCAAAGGGGCTGAACGCCCCGGGGGGAAACATGGATTAGTTGTTTGAAGAATCATCATCTATCAATTAATTAGACAGTATGACGGGCGGCTTATTGGCAGTGCAGTATCAAGGTAAAAATTTAAGAAAATAAATCAATTTAAAAAAATCATGAATTAAAATGATGCTAATTTTTACGAGTCTATACAATGCCGTAAGGATGTTGTGTTTACTTGACATTTACTTTAAGGTTGGTTTGGACCGCAATATCAATCAGGAACCTGTAGTTCCTTTATTGTGCCCTAATCCTCCTTTTCAGAAGGAGCATCTATTTCACCACCTACTTGGAAGTTTGTGCTCTAAAATTCGATCTCATTGCTACTAAAGCATTTCGTCAATCTTCTGGGCCTTTAAAGGGATAGTTAACCCAAAAAATATTTTGCCATTTTCAAAATACCGTTTTCTGTTATTGCAATCGGCAAATGACACCTATTTGCCATGTTTTATCATTTACATGCAATTTACAAAAGAAAATATAAATGCTGCCAAACCCCTTTCTCTTGTTAAGTGTATCCAGTCCACGGATCATCCATTACTTGTGGGATATTCTCCTTCCCAACAGGAAGTTGCAAGAGGATCACCCACAGCAGAGCTGTTATATAGCTCCTCCCCTAACTGTCATATCCAGTCATTCTCTTGCAAGCCTCAACCAAGATGGAGGTCGTAAGAGGAGTGTGGTGTTTTATACTTAGTTTATTCTTCAATCAAAAGTTTGTTATTTTTAAATGGTGCCGGAGTGTACTGTTTATCTCAGGCATTATTTAGAAGAAGAATCTGCCTGCATTTTCTATGATCTTAGCAGAAGTAACTAAGATCCATGGCTGTTCTCACATATTCTGAGGAGTGAGGTAACTTCAGAGAGGGAATGGCGTGCAGGTTTTCCTGCAATAAGGTATGTGCAGTTAATATTTTTCTAGGGATGGAATTTGCTAGAAAATGCTGCTGATACCGAACTAATGTAAGTAAAGCCTTAAATGCAGTGATAGCGACTGGTATCAGGCTTATTAATAGAGATACATACTCTTATAAAAATGTAATATAAAACGTTTGCTGGCATGTTTAATCGTTTCTATATGTATTTGGTGATAAAACTTATTGGGGCCTAGTTTTTTTCCACATGGCTGGCTTGAATTTTGCCTAGAAACAGTTTCCTTAGGCTTTCCACTGTTGTAATATGAGTGGGAGGGGCCTATTTTAGCGTTTTTTTGCACTGCAAAAATTACAGACACAGACATCCAGCTTCTTCCTGCATGATCCAGGACATCTCTGGAGGGCTCAAAAGGCTTCAAAGTCGTTTTTGAGGGAGGTAAAAAGCCACAGTAGAGCTGTGGCAGTTGTTGTGACTGTTTGAAAAAACGTTTTTGTCTTTTATTATTCAGTTTTGGGTATTAAGGGGTTAATCATCCATTTGCAAGTGGGTGCAATGCTCTGCTAACTTGTTACATACACTGTAAAAATTTCGTTAGTGTAACTGCCTTTTTTCACTGTTATTTCAAATTTTGACAATTTGTGTTTCTTAAAGGTGCAGTAACGTTTTTTATATTGCTTGTAAACTTGTTTAAAGTGTTTTCCAAGCTTGCTAGTCTCATTGCTAGTCTGTTTAAACATGTCTGACACAGAGGAAACTACTTGTTCATTATGTTTGAAAGCCATGTGGAGCCCCATAGGAGAATGTGTACTAAATGTATTGATTTCACCTTAAACAGTAAAGATCAGTCTTTAACTATAAAAGAAATATCACCAGAAGATTCGGACGAGGGGGAAGTTATGCCGACTAACTCTCCCCACGTGTCAGACCCTTCGCCTCCCGCTCAGGGGATGCACGCTAATATGGCGCCAATTACATCAGGGACGCCCATAGCGATTCCCTTGCAGGACATGGCTGCAATGATGAATAATACCCTGTCAGAGGTATTATCCAGGTTGCCTGAATTAAGAGGCAAGCGCGATTGCTCTGGGGTTAGGAGAAATACAGAGCGCGCAGATGCTGTAAGGGCCATGTCTGATACTGCGTCACAATATGCAGATCATGAGGACGGAGAGCTTCAGTCTGTGGGTGACATCTCTGATTCGGGGAAACCTGATTCAGAGATTTCTAATTTTAAATTTAAGCTTGAGAACCTCCGTGTGTTGCTTGGGGAGGTATTAGCTGCTCTGAATGACTGTAACACAGTTGCAATACCAGAGAAATTGTGTAGGCTGGATAAATACTATGCGCTACCGGTGTGTACTGATGTTTTTCCTATACCTAAAAGGCTTACAGAAATTATTAGCAAGGAGTGGGATAGACCGGGTGTGCCTTTTTCCCCACCTCCTATATTTAGAAAAATGTTTCCAATAGACGCCACTACACGGGACTTATGGCAGACGGTCCCTAAGGTGTAGGGAGCAGTTTCTACTTTAGCAAAGCGTACCACTATCCCGGTTGAGGACAGTTGTGCTTTTTCAGATCCAATGGATAAAAAATTGGAGGGTTACCTTAAGAAAATGTT
This sequence comes from Bombina bombina, assembly GCF_027579735.1. NCBI lineage: Eukaryota > Metazoa > Chordata > Amphibia > Anura > Bombinatoridae > Bombina > Bombina bombina. Next base: position 1,129,611,686 of record NC_069503.1, read on the forward strand.
TATTCAACAAGGTTTTATTTTACAGCCCCTTGCATGCATTGCGCCTGTCACGGCCGCGGCGGCATTCTGGTTTGAGGCCCTGGAAGAGGCCATCCATACAGCTCCATTGACTGAAATTATTGACAAGCTTAGAACACTTAAGCTAGCTAACTCATTTGTTTCTGATGCCATTGTTCATTTGACTAAACTAACGGCTAAGAATTCCGGATTCGCCACCCAAGCGCGTAGGACGCTATGGCTTAAATCCTGGTCAGCTGACGTGACTTCGAAGTCTAAATTACTCAACATTCCTTTCAAGGGATTTGAAGGAAATTATTGCTGACATTACTGGAGGTAAGGGTCACACCCTTCCTTAGGACAGGGCCAAAGCAAAGGCCAAACAGTCTAATTTTCGTGCCTTTCGAAATTTCAAGGCAGATACAGCATCAACTTTCTCCGCTTCAAAACAAGAGGGAACTTTTGCTCAATCTAAGCAGGCCTGGAAACCTAACCAGTCCTGGAACAAAGGCAAGCAGGCCAGAAAGCCTGCTGCTGCCTCTAAGACAGCATGAAGGAACGGCCCCCTATCCAGCGACGGATCTAGTAGGGGGCAGACTTTCTCTCTTCGCTCAGGCGTGGGCAAGAGATGTTCAGGATCCCTGGGCATTGGAGATCATATCTCAGGGATATCTTCTGGACTTCAAAGCTTCCCCTCCACAAGGGAGATTTCATCTTTCAAGGCTATCTGCAAATCAGATAAAGAAAGAGACATTCCTACGCTGTGTGCAAGACCTCCTAGTTATGGGAGTGATCCATCCAGTTCTGCGGACGGAACAAGGACAGGGTTTTTATTCGAATCTGTTTGTGGTTCCCAAAAAAGAGGGAACCTTCAGACCAATTTTGGATCTAAAGATCTTAAACAAATTCCTCAGAGTTCCATCTTTCAAAATGGAAACTATTCGGACCATCCTACCCATGATCCAAGAAGGTCAGTACATAACCACAGTGGACTTAAAGGATGCCTACCTTCACATACCGATTCACAAAGATCATCATCGGTTTCTAAGGTTTGCCTTTCTAGACAGGAATTACCAATTTGTAGCTCTTCCCTTCGGGTTGGCTACAGCCCCAAGAATCTTTACAAAGGTTCTGGGCTCACTTCTGGCGGTTCTAAGACCGCGAGGCATAGCGGTGGCTCCGTATCTAGACGACATACTGATACAGGCGTCAAGCTTTCAAGTTGCCAAGTCTCATACAGAGATAGTTCTGGCATTTCTGAGGTTGCACGGGTGGAAAGTGAACGAGGAAAAGAGTTCTCTATCCCCACTCACAAGAGTCTCCTTCTTAGGGACTCTTATAGATTCTGTAGAAATGAAAATTTACCTGACGGAGTCCAGGTTATCAAAACTTCTAAATGCTCGCCGTAATCTTCACTCCATTCCGCGCCCTTCGGTAGCTCAGTGTATGGAGGTAATCGGATTAATGGTAGCGGCAATGGACATAGTGCCATTTGCGCGCCTTCATCTCAGACCGCTGCAATTATGCATGCTGAGTCAGTGGAATGGGGATTACACAGATTTGTCCCCTCTGCTAAATCTGGATCAAGAGACCAGAGATTCTCTTCTCTGGTGGTTGTCTCGGGTCCACCTGTCCAAGGGTATGACCTTTTGCAGGCCAGATTGGACAATTGTAACAACAGATGCCAGCCTTCTAGGTTGGGGTGCAGTCTGGAATTCCCTGAAGGCACAGGGATCGTGGACTCAGGAGGAGAAACTCCTTCCAATAAATATTCTGGAGTTAAGAGCGATATTCAATGCTCTTCTGGCTTGGCCTCAGTTAGCAACACTGAGGTTCATCAGATTTCAGTCGGACAACATCACGACTGTGGCTTACATCAACCATCAAAGGGGAACCAGGAGTTCCCTAGCGATGTTAGAAGTCTCAAAAATAATTCGCTGGGCAGAGTACCACTCTTGCCACCTTTCAGCAATCCATATCCCCGGATGTGTTTGCTCAGTTGATTCATCGTTGGGGCAAACCAGAGTTGGATCCTATGGCATCTCGCCAGAACGCCAAGCTTCCTTGTTACGGATCCAGGTCCAGGGACCCAGAAGCAACGCTGATAGATGCTCTAGCAGCGCCTTGGTTCTTCAACCTGGCTTATGTGTTTCCACCGTTTCCTCTGCTCCCTCGACTGATTGCCAAAATCAAACAGGAGAGAGCATCGGTGATTCTGATAGCACCTGCGTGGCCACGCAGGACTTGGTATGCAGACCTAGTGGACATGTCATCCTTTCCACCATGGACTCTGCCTCTAAGACAGGACCTTCTGATACAAGGTCCTTTCAATCATCCAAATCTAATTTCTCTGAGACTGACTGCATGGAGATTGAACGCTTGATTCTATCAAAGCGTGGCTTCTCCGAGTCAGTCATTGATACTTTAATACAGGCACGAAAGCCTGTTACCAGGAAAATCTACCACAAGATATGGAGTAAATATCTTTATTGGTGTGAATCCAAGAATTACTCATGGAGTAAAGTTAGGATTCCTAGAATATTGTCTTTTCTCCAAGAGGGCTTGGACAAAGGATTATCAGCTAGTTCCTTAAAGGGACAGATTTCTGCTCTGTCTATTCTTTTGCACAAGCGTCTGGCAGAGGTTCCAGACGTCCAGGCATTTTGCTAGGCTTTGGTTAGAATTAAGCCTGTGTTTAAACCTGTTGCTCCCCCGTGGAGCTTAAACTTGGTTCTTAAGGTTCTTCAAGGAGTTCCGTTTGAACCCCTTCATTCCATTGATATTAAACTTTTATCTTGGAAAGTTCTGTTTTTGATGGCTATTTCCTCGGCTCGGAGAGTCTCTGAGCTATCTGCCTTACAATGTGATTCTCCCTATCTGATTTTTCATGCAGATAAGGTAGTTCTGCGTACCAAACCTGGGTTTTTACCTAAGGTGGTTTCTAACAAGAATATCAATCAAGAGATTGTTGTTCCATCGTTGTGCCCTAATCCTTCTTCAAAGAAGGAACGTCTTTTACATAATCTGGACGTAGTCCGTGCCTTGACATTTTACTTACAAGCTACTAAGGATTTTCGTCAAACATCTTTCCTGTTTGTCGTTTACTCTGGACAGAGGAGAGGTCAAAAAGCTTCGGCAACCTCTCTTTCCTTTTCGCTTCGGAGCGTAATACGCCTAGCCTATGAAACTGCTGGACAGCAGCCCCCTGAAAGGATTACAGCTCATTCTACTAGAGCTGTGGCTTCCACCTGGGCCTTCAAAAATGAGGCCTCTGTTGAACAGATTTGCAAGGCTGTGACTTGGTCTTCGCTTCACACTTTTTCAAAATTTTACAAATTTGATACTTTTGCTTCTTCGGAGACTGTGTTTGGGAGAAAGGTTCTTCAGGCAGTGGTTCCTTCCGCTTAATCCTGCCTTGTCCCTCCCATCATCCGTGTACTTTAGCTTTGGTATTGGTATCCCACAAGTAATGGATGATCCGTGGACTGGATACACCTAACAAGAGAAAACATAATTTATGCTTACCTGATAAATTTATTTCTCTTGTAGTGTATCCAGTCCACGGCCCGCCCTGTCCTTTTAAGGCAGGTCTAAATTTTAATTAAACTACAGTCACCACTGCACCCTATGGTTTCTCCTTTCTCTGTTTGTTTTCGGTCGAATGACTGGATATGACAGTTAGGGGAGGAGCTATATAGCAGCTCTGCTGTGGGTGATCCTCTTGCAACTTCCTGTTGGGAAGGAGAATATCCCACAAGTAATGGATGATCCGTGGACTGGATACACTACAAGAAAAATAAATGTATCAGGTAAGCATAAATTTGTTTCTCCAACATTGGTGTGTCCGGTCCACGGCGTCATCCTTACTTGTGGGATATTCTCTTCCCCAACAGGAAATGGCAAAGAGTCCCAGCAAAGCTGGTCACATGATCCCTCCTAGGCTCCGCCCACCCCAGTCATTCTCTTTGCCGTTGTACAGGCAACATCTCCAAGGAGATGGTTAAGAGTTTTTTTGGTGTTTAAATGTAGTTTTATTCTTCTATCAAGTGTTTGTTATTTTAAAATAGTGCTGGTATGTACTATTTACTCTGAAACAGAAAAGGATGAAGATTTCTGTTTGTAAGAGGAAGATGATTTTAGCAGACAGTAACTAAAATCGATTGCTGTTTCCACACAGGACTGTTGAGATGAAGTAACTTCAGTTGGGGGAAACAGCAGACTTTTCTGCTTAAGGTATGACTGGCCATATTTCTAACAAGACCATGTAATGCTGGAAGGCTGTCATTTCCCCTCATGGGGACCGGTAAGCCATTTTCTTAGTTTAACATAAAAGAATAAAGGGCTTCAAAAAGGGCTTAAAAACTGGTAGACATTTTTCTGGGCTAAAACGATTGCTTTACTAGGCATATTATACAGATTCTAACTAATTATTGGTGTTATAATCTTGGGGAAACGTTTAGGAAAACGGCAGGCACTGTGTTGGACACCTTTTTCAGATGGGGGCCTTTCTAGTTATAGACAGAGCCTCATTTTCGCGCCAATAATGCGCAGTTGTTTTTGGAGAGCAAGGCATGCAGATGCATGTGTCAGGAGCTAAGAATCACTGAAAAAGCTTATAGAAGGCGTCTTGTGGTATCGTATTCCCCTCTGGGCTTGGTTGGGTCTCAGCAAAGCATATAGCTGGGACTGTATAGGGGTTAAATGTAAAAACGGCTCTGGTTCCGTTAATTTAAGGGTTAAAGCTCTGAAATTTGGTGTGCAATACTTTTAATGCTTTAAGACACTGTGGTGAAATTTTGGTGAATTCTGAACAATTCCTTCATACTTTTTTACATATTCAGTAATAAAGTGTTTTCAGTTTGAAATTTAAAGTGACAGTAACGGTTTTATTTTAAAACGTTTTTTGTGCTTTGTTGACAAGTTTAAGCCTGTTTAACATGTCTGTACCATCAGATAAGCTATGTTCTATATGTATGAAAGCCAATGTGTCTCCCCATTTAAATTTATGTGATAATTGTGCCATAGTGTCCAAACAAAGTAAGGACAGTAATGCCACAGATAATGATATTGCCCAAGATGATTCCTCAAGTGAAGGGAGTAAACATGATACTACATCCCCTACTGTGTCTACACCAGTTATGCCCACACAGGAGGCCCCTAGTACATCTAGTGTGCCAATACTTATTACCATGCAACAATTAACGGCTGTAATGGATAACTCCATAGCAAATCTTTTATCCAAAATGCCTACTTATCAGAGAAAGCGCGATTTGCTCTGTTTTAAACACTGAAGAGCAAGAGGACGCTGATGATAACTGTTCTGACATACCCTCACACCAATCTCAAGGGGCCATGAGGGAGGTTTTGTCTGATGGAGAAATTTCAGATTCAGGAAAAATTTCTTATCAAGCTGAACCTGATGTTGTGACATTTAAATTTAAATTAGAACATCTCCGCGCACTGCTTAAGGAGGTGTTATCTACTCTGGATGATTGTGACAATTTGGTCATTCCAGAGAAATTATGTAAGATGGACAAGTTTCTAGAGGTTCCGGTGCCCCCCGACGCTTTTCCTATACCCAAGCGGGTGGCGGACATAGTAAATAAAGAGTGGGAAAGGCCTGGCATACCTTTTGTCCCCCCCCCCTATATTTAAGAAATTATTTCCTATAGTCGACCCCAGAAAGGACTTATGGCAGACAGTCCCCAAGGTCGAGGGGGCGGTTTCTACTCTAAACAAACGCACTACTATTCCTATCGAAGATAGTTGTGCTTTCAAAGATCCTATGGATAAGAAATTAGAGGGTTTGCTTAAAACGATTTTTGTACAGCAAGGTTACCTTCTACAACCAATTTCATGCATTGTTCCTGTCACTACGGCAGCGTGTTTCTGGTTCGAGGAATTAGAAAAATCGCTCAGTAAAGAATCTTCGTATGAGGAGGTTATGGACAGAGTTCAAGCACTTAAATTGGCTAACTCTTTTGTTTTAGATGCCGCTTTGCAATTAGCTAGATTAGCAGCGAAAAATTCAGGGTTTGCTATTGTGGCGCGCAGAGCGCTTTGGCTAAAGTCTTGGTCAGCGGATGTGTCTTCCAAGACAAAATTGCTTAACATTCCTTTCAAAGGTAAAACATTATTTGGACCTGATTTGAAAGAGATTATTTCAGACATCACTGGGGGAAAGGGCCACGCCCTCCCACAGGATAGGTCTTTTAAGGCTAAAAATAAGCCTAATTTTCGTCCCTTTCGCAGAAACGGACCAGTCTCTAATTCTGTATCCTCTAAGCAAGAGGGTAATACTTCACAACCCAAACCAGCCTGGAAACCAATGCAAGGCTGGAGCAAGGGTAAGCAGGCCAAGAAGCCTATCACTGCTACCAAAACAGCATGAAGGGATAGCCCCCGATCCGGGACCGGATCTAGTGGGGTGCAGACTTTCTCTCTTTGCTCAGGCCTGGGCAAGAGATGTTCAGGATCCTTGGGCGCTAGAAATAGTTTCTCAAGGTTATCTCCTGGAATTCAGGGAACTACCCCCAAGGGGAAGGTTCCACAGGTCTCAATTATCTTCAAACCAAATAAAGAGACAGGCATTCTTACATTGTGTAGAAGACCTGTTAAAGATGGGAGTGATACATCCAGTTCCAATAAGAGAACAAGGAATGGGTTTTTATTCCAATCTGTTCATAGTTCCCAAAAAAGAGGGAACATTCAGACCAATTTTGGATCTAAAGATCCTAAACAAAATTCTCAGGGTACCATCGTTCAAAATGGAAACTATTCGAACGATCCTACCTACTATCAAGGAAAATCAATTTATGACTACCGTGGATTTAAAGGATGCGTACCTACATATTCCTATCCACAAGGAACAACATCAGTTCCTAAGGTTCGCTTTTCTGGACAAGCATTACCAGTTTGTGGCACTTCCATTCGGATTAGCCACTGCTCCAAGGATTTTCACAAAGGTACTAGGGTCTCTTCTAGCGGTTCTAAGACCAAGGGGCATTGCAGTAGTACCTTACTTGGACGACATCCTGATTCAAGCGTCGTCCCTGTCAAAAGCAAAGGCTCATACGGACATCGTCCTAGCCTTTCTCAGATCTCACGGATGGAAGGTGAACAAAGAAAAAAGTTCTCTGTCCCCGTCAACAAGAGTTCCCTTCTTGGGAACGATAATAGATTCCTTAGAAATGAGGATTTTTCTGACAGAGGTCAGAAAATCACAACTTCTAAGCTCTTGTCAAGTACTTCATTCTGTTCCTCGTCCTTCCATAGCGCAGTGCATGGAAGTAATAGGATTGATGGTTGCAACAATGGACATAGTTCCTTTTGCACGAATTCATCTAAGACCATTACAACTGTGCATGCTCAGACAGTGGAATGGGGATTATACAGACTTGTCTCCGACGATTCAAGTAGATCAAAAGACCAGAGATTCACTCCGTTGGTGGCTGACCCTGGACAATCTGTCACAGGGAATGAGCTTCCGCAGACCAGAGTGGGTCATTGTCACGACCGACGCCAGCCTAGTGGGCTGGGGCGCGGTCTGGGAATCCCTGAAAGCTCAGGGTCTATGGTCTCGGGAAGAGTCTCTTCTCCCGATAAACATTCTGGAACTGAGAGAGATATTCAATGCTCTCAGAGCTTGGCCTCAACTAGCAAAGGCCAAATTCATAAGGTTTCAGTCAGACAACATGACGACCGTTGCATATATCAATCATCAGGGGGGAACAAGGAGTTCCCTGGCGATGAAAGAAGTGACCAAGATAATTCAATGGGCGGAGGATCACTCCTGCCACTTGTCTGCGATCCACATCCCAGGAGTGGAAAATTGGGAAGCAGATTTTCTGAGTCGTCAGACATTCCATCCGGGGGAGTGGGAACTCCATCCGGAAATCTTTGCCCAAATAACTCAATTATGGGGCATTCCAGACATGGATCTGATGGCGTCTCGTCAGAACTTCAAGGTTCCTTGCTACGGGTCCAGATCCAGGGATCCCAAGGCGACCCTAGTAGATGCACTAGTAGCACCTTGGACCTTCAACCTAGCTTATGTATTCCCACCGTTTCCTCTCATCCCCAGGCTGGTAGCCAGGATCAATCAGGAGAGGGCATCGGTGATCTTGATAGCTCCTGCGTGGCCACGCAGGACTTGGTATGCAGACCTGGTGAATATGTCATCGGCTCCACCATGGAAGCTACCTTTGAGACAGGACCTTCTTGTTCAGGGTCCATTCGAACATCCGAATCTGGTTTCCCTCCAACTGACGGCTTGGAGATTGAACGCTTGATTTTATCAAAGCGTGGGTTTTCAGATTCTGTAATAGATACTCTGATTCAGGCTAGAAAGCCTGTAACTAGAAAAATTTACCATAAAATATGGAAAAAATATATCTGTTGGTGTGAATCTAAAGGATTCCCATGGAACAAGATAAAAAATCCTAAGATTCTATCCTTTCTACAAGAAGGTTTGGAGAAAGGATTATCTACTAGTTCTCTGAAGGGACAGATCTCTGCTTTATCTGTTTTACTTCACAAAAGACTGGCAGCTGTGCCAGATGTTCAGCATTTGTTCAGGCTCTGGTTAGTATCAAGCCTGTTTACAGACCTTTGACTCCTCCCTGGAGTCTAAATCTAGTTCTTTCAGTTCTTCAAGGAGTTCCGTTTGAACCCTTACATTCCGTAGATATTAAGTTATTATCTTGGAAAGTTTTGTTTTTGGTTTCTTCTGCTAGAAGAGTTTCAGAGTTATCTGCTCTGCAGTGTTCTCCGCCCTATCTGGTGTTCCATGCAGATAAGGTGGTTTAGCGTACTAAGCCTGGTTTTCTTCCGAAAGTTGTTTCCAACAAAAATATTAACCAGGAGATAGTTGTACCTTCTTTGTGTCCGAATCCAGTTTCAAAGAAGGAACGTTTGTTACACAATTTGGATGTAGTCCGTGCTCTAAAATTCTATTTAGAGGCTACTAAAGATTTCAGACAAACATCTTCCTTGTTTGTTGTTTATTCTGGTAAAAGGAGAGGTCAAAAAGCGACTTCTACCTCTCTTTCCTTTTGGCTTAAAAGCATTATCCGATTGGCTTATGAGACTGCCGGACGGCAGCCTCCTGAAAGAATCACAGCTCACTCCACTAGGGCTGGGGCTTCCACATGGGCATTCAAGAACGAGGCTTCTGTTGACCAGATATGTAAGGCAGCGACTTGGTCTTCACTGCACACTTTTGCCAAATTTTACAAATTTGATACTTTTGCTTCTTCAGAGGCTATTTTTGGGAGAAAGGTTTTGCAAGCCGTGGTGCCTTCCATTTAGGTGACCTGATTTGCTCCCTCCCTTCATCCGTGTCCTAAAGCTTTGGTATTGGTTCCCACAAGTAAGGATGACGCCGTGGACCGGACACACCAATGTTGGAGAAAACAGAATTTATGCTTACCTGATAAATTACTTTCTCCAACGGTGTGTCCGGTCCACGGCCCGCCCTGGTTTTTTAATCAGGTCTGATATATTATTTTCTCTAACTACAGTCACCATGGTATCATATGGTTTCTCCTATATATATTTCCTCCTGTCCGTCGGTCGAATGACTGGGGTGGGCGGAGCGTAGGAGGGATCATGTGACCAACTTTGCTGGGACTCTTTGCCATTTCCTGTTGGGGAAGAGAATATCCCACAAGTAAGGATGACGCCGTGGACCGGACACACCGTTGGAGAAAGTAATTTATCAGGTAAGCATAAATTCTGTTTTTTTGGATCATTATGCAGCCAAATCGCAGAGTTCTACCTAGGTAGAACAAATATGGCGTCACTCATGCCCATTTTCAGACACTACTTACAACAGATGCGCATATGTTAATTGTCTTCTGCTGCTTTATCAACATTGAACTGGATGCCGACGAAGAGGCGCATGTCGTAGGACTGGGCGTGGCACACTAGATAGCTAAAGATTGACGGACTCTGTGATATCAGTTGTCAATAACATATGCACATTTGATATTGTTGGCATGCAAAAATGGAAGACTGTAACTTCCCAGTGCATTGCGCATGCGAGTGCGCATGCCGAGACTGATGACGTCACTTATTTAAATATTAAAATGACAATATCATTGCTGCAGCGCAATTGGATGAAGGGCTTGCATAAAATATCTGAAGCTACAGCCTACATTTATGGGCGGTCGTTATGGCCTTTTACAGGGGTAAATGAAATTTAATTTTTGAACACATAAAAGCTTTGTTTCAAGGTAAGAAACAGTACTTTATAATCTGACACCTTAACTAAGTGTCATGTATTTTGTACTACGTTCCAAAATTAAAGATTTATAACCCTTTAAGAATAAGGCTTCTGTGGAGCAGATTTGCAAGATGGCCTCTTAGTCTTTGTTACATCATTTTTCGAAATTTTCTGGTTTTGCCTCAGATGAGACTTCCTTTGGAGAAAGGTTCTTCAAGTGGTGGTGCCCTCTGTTTAGGGCCGCCTGTCTTGTTTCTCCCTCCCTTTCCGTTCTATGTCCTATAGCTTGGGTATTGGTTCCCACTTGTAATTAGAATAAATTTGTGGACTCTCCATACCATTCGAAAGAAAACAAAATTTATGCAAACCTGATAAATTCTTTTCTTTCCTGGCATGGAGAGTCCATGGCCCGCCCTTATCTAACTTCAAGGCGGCTTATTATTTTTGTTTCTTTTTTTCTACACTTCAGGCACCTCTATGCCCTTTGTGTCCTCTTCTCTTTCCGTATTTCCTCGGCTGAATGACTGAGGGTTATGGGAAGTGGGAGCGATACTTAAAGCCTTGCTGGGGTGTTCTTTGCCTCCTCCTGGTGGCCAGGAGTTGATTTCCTACTAATAATTAGAATGGATTTGTGGACTTTCCATGCCAGTAAAGAAAATAATTTATCAGGTAAGGATACATTTAGTTTTTTCATAAAACAAGTTTTTCTAAATGCTTTTGTTACCTGATATCCTATATAATAAACGGTCAAGTATGTTTGTCAGATGCAGTCATGCGCAGTAGAGACTGCACGTGACAAACATACCTGGCTGTTTGGATCATGGCACTCAGCACAGAGCAAGGCTGAAGCGGAGTGTCAGGGAGCGTGGCCGACGGGAGCGTCGCGATGGGGGTGTGGCCGGGCGTCACGAGGGGCGTGATCGGGCGGTTGTCGCCGCGATGGGGCGTGGCAGAGTGGGGTGCCTCAATGGGGGCGTGGCCAGAGAGGCAAAGGCTTTCAATTAAGACAGAGCCAGAGAGAGAGCCAAATGGGGGGGGGAGAGCCAAAGAGGGGGCAGAGAGAGAGCCAAAGAGGAGAGAGAGCAAAAGAGGGGGGGGAAGAGAGCAAAAGAGGGGGGAGAGAGCCAAAGAGGAGAGTAAGAGAGCAAAAGAGGGGAGAGAGCAAAAGAGAGGAGAGAGAGCGCAAAGGAGAGAGGGGAGAGAAAGCAAAAGAGAGAGGGGAGAGAGCAAGGGGTGGGACCGTTCTACTGCAAAAAATGGCCCGTGTACATGGGCTTTAGTACTAGTGTGTGTATATATATATATATATATATATATATATATATATATATATATATATATATATATATATATATATATATATATATATATATATATATATATATATATATATATATATATAGAGAGAGAGAGATATTTCCAAGAACTCCATCCTGTTGAATCCTTTTATGATCTGAGTGCAATCCTTAAGAAGGTTATACAAGTTTAATTATTGTAGAAGAGCACTCAAAGGATTTTAAAAGAATAATTGTTATTTATTTGAAGATAACAAATCAGAAGTCGACCTTTAGGCTCTACATTAAAGGGGCAGTCTAGTCCAAAATAAACTTTAATTATTCAGATAGGGCATGTAATTTTATAAATTTTTCCAATTTTCTTCTGTCACCAATTTTGCTTTGTTCTCTGGGTATTCTTAGTTGAATGCTAAATCCAGGAGGTTCATATGCTAATTTCTATGCCCTTGAAGGCCCCCTCTTAGCTCAGGGCATTTTGACAGTTGTTCACCACTAGAGGGTGTTAGTTCATGTGTTTAATATAATATGATAACACTGTGCCCATGCATGTGGAGTACGTAGGAGCCAGCACTGATTGGCTAAAATGCAAGTCTGTCAAAAGAACTGAAATAAGGGACAGTTAGCAGAGGCTTAAGTACAAGGTAATCACAGAGGTAAAAAGTGTATTAATATAACTGTGTTGGTTATGCAAAACTAGGGAATGGGTAATAAAGGGATTAACTATCTTTTAAAAGAATAAATATTCTGGTGTAGACTGTCCCTTTAAGCCTTTTTTCAAGACCACATGTTCTGTTACAACATAAAACCCAACATTCTACTGCGGCATCCAGGCCGCTCTCCCAGTCAGTGGCATTCATACGCTGTGATATATACACACACACACACACACACAAAAATATCTGTGTGTGTAAATAAGGGTGACGCTCATGTATTATTATTTTTTTTTAAATGCAATGAAGGTCAAACAACTAAAAAAGCTCCTGCACAGGGGTGTGAAGCTGCCTCAGCCGAGAAGTATGGAGGGGTTAAATAGCTTTGGGTATAGCTTGATTAAATGTTACGTTTTCTTCTTAAACGCGAACAGTCCACCGCTGCATTCATTACTTTTGGGAAATACAGAACCTGGCCACCAGAAGGAGACAAAGACACCCCAGCCAAAGCCTTAAATACCTACCCTACCTCCCTCATCCCCCAGTCATTCTTTGCCTTTCGTCACAGGAGGTTGGCAGAGAAGTGTCAGAAGATACGGAGTAGTTCCTTATGGAGGGTAGTACTCTTCGCAATGGGACTGGGGTTTTAAGTAATGCTATCGACTTCTCAGTGAGAGCATGGATGAGAGAGTCCGGAGGTGCAGGGAGAGTTTTCCTGCAAACCCATCCCGACTCATATTAACAGCTCCTTGGTAATCAGCGTCCATGTTAGAAGCGAGGCTACTATCTGTCACACTTGAAGGGCCGTGTTCCTGTTCCACGGCGTAGATTCCGGTAAGATTGTTTAATTTTATTTCGATATGTGAATGTAATGTTAACCAAACAAGGTAGGGTCCCAGTGGGACTCATTTTATCTTAATAAGGAATCATGGGTTAATATCTCCTGAGGGTGGTTATTGAACAGGGGGGACTTTAATAATGTTTGTTATATGGTTTTATCTGCAAATGTGTAGCAATACCTAGGCTCTCAGCTTTTACGGAACATAACGGCCTTATTTTACTGACGTGATCTCTTGATTGCGCTCCCTTTTCATTAACTGGCACGGTGCACCTCGTGAAGGGTGCAGCTATGTTGTTTCTCACTTCCGTATCCTGACTGTGTGTGACAGTGTCTAGCTCGTGGATTGTCTGGTTCACAGGAGGTGGTGAGTGCCCCAGCCATTAGGGGTGTTTAAAGGGTGCCAGTTAGTTTTTGTAATTTTTGTAATCCCAAAATTATGGAGGATTCTGATATTTTGGCCACAGATGGCTCCGATACGGAGAATGTGTCTTGTGATTAATATGAAATGGCCTGTTTTATCAATGCTCATCAGTTATGTTCTGATTGCCGTTCTAGAGTACTCTCTTCCCCCGAATCAGGGAGCTTAGAGTGCGTTGAGCCATCCACCTCCGAGGTTTCTATGTCCCGTGAGGTGTGTGCCCCAGACCCTTTCTCGGCTACGCAAGCAGGTGGCCCTATGGCCTTTACCCCTTCTTCAGAGGGTGTCTTTCCTCCAGAGGTTACGGCATGGTTCCGCATGGCCATTTCTATGGTGCTGGCTCATTTATATCTCACAAGTCAAATGTTTTTTATGATATTGTCAGTGTTCTGTAGACCAGGGCCCATCGGGCATGGCATCGCCAGATTCAGTTTGCCCTTCTGGGGAAGCGTTGGCCTCTGAGCCTTCAGGGGCCCCAACCTCAGGGCCAGGGTCTTTCGTTGATCCGGCGAGGGATGATTTTGCCTTCCGTTATAGGCTAGCACGTCTTTGTGTTCTTTTAAGGCATGTTTTGGCGAAGTTGGAGGATCCGAGACCTTAGATGTTGGATGGCAAATTGGATATGACGTTTGGGGATGAAGCCAATCTCCTTAACGTCTCCATTTTATTTTTTCTTTATGTTTCGGTTCTAGTTCTGAGCTTGGGTGAATGGGGCCTCTGATCTGCTGGTCCCGCTGGCGTTCTCATTTACCTTGGGCATTCACCCGATGGGTTCTGCCTTCATTTTATTTTTGATTCGGATGGATGTGTTGAATTAGTTTTTTTCTTAAGCTCATGTCTGTTAGATTTTCGTTTTTGAGAACGTTCTTCTCTGGAACCGATACTTTAATTTTGTGATCGAGTGGGCACTTCTTCGGTAGTTGCGCACTTTTTTTAATTAATTGAATTATGTTTTCTTCATTTATTGATCCTTTGGGTCGAATTTTCTTTGACCTTGGGCACTTCTGGAGTGTCCTTATACAAGGCTGGTACTGATCAGACGCTTTTTCGGCTCTTACCCGGGTTCATGTCACCCTCGTGGTGCTGATTAATCCTGTCGGATTCTGATTGTCACTTGGCCTATTGCTATAGACTCCGGGCTTAGATCCTATCGCAGTATGAGGCCTACCGTTTAAATACAACCCCTCTGAATGGAGGGTTGTGAGTGCCGATCTAAGGTTGGCTGTTTCGGGCTACTCGCCTGGGATACGGATCTGTTTTTGCAGATGTCACCATGGTTCTTTCAGGTCACGTCAATTTCCATTCCTTTGGAAGATCAATCCTACAAGGATTTCTAGCTGTTGTTTCTTCCATCTTATACCCTTGGTCTGACCACGGTCTTTGATATTCGGGTTTTCTGAGTCCTCGTTGCAACTCAGTCGGTCACAGACAGTCAACCTTCTGGAGTCAGGTAGTTGACCATTTATCCTTGATGTTCCGCTAGGGACTTTGTGGAGGGTGCCTTACGTCTAACTCTCTGGGATGGCAAGCAAGGTCAAGGTGTCTTTTTCACCTTTGGGTGTTGATTGCTACCTTTTTTCTCCCTTGCGATCCAAGGGCACTGAGTGCCAAATTCTTAAACTGTTCAGGAGCTCTTTCAGACTTCCGGGTTTGAGGCTGTTGCTAGATCGCCAAGTTTACAGACTTTAGATGGTGCGCTCCTAATCTTAGGAGGCGACTTAGGGTTCCTCTGGAAGTATGCTGAAGGTATGCTGTGCCTTCCGTTATTGACTGGTGCACTTTCGTGTCCCTACTAAGGCACATTTTGGCATTGTTTGAGGATCCCATCCTTAATATCTATTGGTATTCTCAGTCTTCACCTTTTTGAAAGGCTTGCAGGCTGAAGTAATCTTCTTATAGCCTTGTTTGAGTATCCTTTCAAGTTGTGAGCTGGAAGAATAGGATCCCGGTCCTGCGGTTGTGTATGTTCTTCTTGGGCGAAAACCTACGGGTTGCCTTATCTTTTATTTTAATCCGGTCAGGATGATTTTTTTTTGATTTTTTTTTTAGCTCATATTTATGCATTTCCTTCAGAAATGTTTTCTGGAATCGATGCTCGCGATTTTTTTGATTGCTCAGTTTACTTCTACGGAAGTTTGTTTGGTGTGAGGAAATGTTAGTCCTATGTTTGTCTACTGGTTATCCCCCATCTCTGGGGGTAACTATCTGTGGCCTTGACAGTATCCGCCCTTGGTTTCAGGCTGGTCCTGATTGAGTTCGGATTCTTCTGTTCTTGTGGCCTGTTTCAGACAAGTGGCGCCTGTTCTGCCTGGCTGGTCCGGTTGGGGCGCTGAGTGCTTCACATTATTTTTGGTGTTATTCCTTGTTTGTAACAAGTTCAGCTAAGCATTTTGAGAGGACCTGAGGGTCCGCAAGGCATGGGGGATTGGTTCAGTCCTTGTTAGCCTTTCTAGCTGGTCGACTGGGACTCGGTGAAGTTCCACTGTGACACATTCTGTTCCATTATTACGTTGGGACTTAAGTGTTTCCTTCCCCGTGTGGGTTGGAAGTTTGGAGGATTGAGGGCCTCCTTTCCGCCGGTTTCTTGCGTTCTTGCCTTTTCGGGAGCTCCTTGGAATTGTCCTTTTTTTGTAACTGTTCCTTTTTGAGGTTCTTCCTTCGGGTCGGCTGTATGGATTTTGTCTGTTCTCCTTATGAGGTAGCAAGGTAGCCTTGTGGTTGGAGAAATAGTCAACTGATGATTATACTCTCTTTAAGGAGGGCTGTGTGGCTTTTCCTACTCTAGGGAGTTTGTCGTTTCCCTATCGGGGACATTGGGCTGTGTTGTCTCCTTCCCCACGCTTCACTTAGGTTTTTGTTTTTTTAACGGTGTTGGGATGCTCTGCATTCTTTTTCCCTGGTTGTGGTCCTCTAGTTAAGTACTCTGAGGAAATATGGAGACTAGCCTTTGTTCTACTCACTCTTCGGGTGACTTGTCCTCAATGTTCTCCCTTGGTCCCTAGAGTCTTGGCGCGTCACTGTCGTGCCCTAGCTCCTTTTCGGAGTGTTGGACTTCCGCAAGGGGTGTTCTCTTCCTTTTGGGTTGGGATCTACAAGTGAGTCTTGTTCCTGTTCTCCGGGGTAGTCTGGTTGTTCCCCTGTGAGGTCTGCTTCTTCAGATGTGGTAGTTGTGTTCCCTGGGGGGTGTTTGTTTTAAACAATTCTGGGGCTCGGACCTTTAGTTTTTGTCTTGGATCTTTCTGGATGTCCGGAAACTTATGATCATGTGGCTGGTTCGGGGCGAACCAGTTTTTTTCCAGGGATATTGTACGGACTGGCCAGTTGAGTCTGCTAGCAGCCTGGCCAGGATTCTGGGCGCTTTCAGATGTGCTCCTTTTCACTTGCCTTGTCCTTTGAACGATTTGTGCTCCACTTCAGGGGGAGTTCTTTCTGTGTTCATTAGTGACGTCTAGATGATTTTCATTCGGCTTTGGTTTTCAACAGACTGGCTCATGTCTGGTGAGCATGTGCACTGTTCTTATATGTGCCTTTCCCTTTGGGGGTATTGTTTGTCCTTCTTAAGAAGGGGGGGGTTTCCTCTCTCTGGAAGGTGGTTGTCCTGTCCTGTGTGCAGGAGGTTGGGACAGGTGTTTTTATTCTGTATGTTCTGTTTTGTCTGTGAAGATTGCAATCTCCATGTTGAGACTGTCAGTTATGCTGGGTCTTCATAGGGATCTACTGTATCTTGCTTTGTTCTTCTCCTATGGATTTATCTTTGGGAGGACCCATTTGAAGGAGCTTGTTGGGCTCCCAAGTTCTCCCCATTCCATCCTTCCCTGAGGGTTGGTGATTGACCTTTCTGTTCCCCTGTTTTTCAGACCTGCCTCTCACTTGGGCTGGTTTGGTGTGAAGCAGAATCTCAGATCTGTTGTATGTCTTCGGGTCTTTTGTATAGCCTGGGGTGTGCCCACTGTTTAGTGGATGTTTTTGCAGTCTGATGATTAGGGTTTGATATCCTTTTTCAGCTGCTCTTACTTTCCTGCAAGTATTCTATTTGAGTCATCCTGGTATGGTGTGTGGTGTTGACTCAGGTGTTTGCTTATCTGCGTTTGCTGCATGTATTCGATCTCTGAATATTTCAATATTCTGAGTTTTCTTGTAACTTGAGGACTCTGTCTTCAGTTGTCCTTTAGGGTGCGGTAGCACTGTTTTTAGGAACAGTTTTCTCCTTGGTTTCAGATTCCCGGTCTTAACCTTGTGGTTTCTGTAAGATTCGGAGTCTGGGTGTTGCCTGCCTTGTTTCTCAAGACCGGTTCGGGTCTCTGTGAGCTTTTCGGGGTTCCTTATTTTATTTGGAATTTGTACCCTATTTAGGGTTTTCGGGAATCCTTGATGTTTTCTTCCATGTCTTCTCCTTTTCGAGGAGGTTTCGGTAGTTGATCCCTTTTCTCTAGTAAGGGGTGTGTGGTTGGGGACTGACTGCTGGGTGGAGGTGTCTCCTGGAGGTGTGTTGGCTCAGTTGAGTCTATTTCTGTGGTCTCTAGCAAGGCTTATGGACTATCTGCGGGTCAGTGTCCTTGGGGCTTTTTCTTTTTTCAGTTTTCTTGGCTTCGGACAAAGCGGGTTTTTGTGGGTAGGGATTTGCAGGCCTGGTGCCCTCAGAATGGGCCGCCTCTTGTACCCACCCGTTTTGCATTCAGTGTCCTCTATAGCTTGGGTATTGTTTTCCTAAAAGTAATGAATGCAGCTGTGGACTCTTTCCATTTATGAAGAAAAACATAAATTATGCTTACCTGATAATTTTCACCCTGATATATATTCTACTGTTCCTTGCCCCTCGGCAGAATGACTGGGGGATGAGGGAAGTGGAAGAGGTATTTTAAGCCTTTGGCTGGGGTGTCTTTGCCTCCTCCTGGAGGCCAGGTTCTGAATTCCCAAAAGTAATGAATGCAGCTGTAGACTCTTCCCATCTGATGAAAAGAAAATTTTCAGATAAGCATAATTTTATGTTTTTCCATTGCTTCGTTCCCTTCTCTTCTAGAGCCGAGGGTGGGGTTCTCCTGGTTCGGTGTTACCTTTAGTATTTGATTGGGTCCCCAACGACTTAATGCTAAACTGTTTCCTTGAAAGCTGTAGGTCAAGGTCATCTCCAGCTATGGTTATGTCCTCTTCATCATGCAAGTCATTTATCCTTGCCTCAAGCAGCTTTATATGGCGACCTGTGGGACCTGTTTTTCCTGCCTTGTAAGGGTCTTTTTGTGGTTTCCGAATCCTGGAAATGGGGATGCGACATAGAGACTGGTTCCACCGTTCCTGCAGTAGAAGGCTGAGGGTTTGATCCCTGTTGAGGCTCCTGCTAAATGTTGGATTCTGATATATAGAGTCTGAGGGCCCTCTTGCCTTGGGAAGTGTTCCTTTTTGGGGAACACAGCAGTGTAAGGGGTTTCGTACCTGTGCACAAGGCCTATCTGAATCATGGTAGAATGCCGTTTGTAGTAGCGGTCAGAGGTCTACCCGGGGGCTATGTTCCTCGTTGATCCTTACTTTCTCTTCCAGAGGTCTGGGACTCTTGTCTTCGGTCTTTGACTAGCCTTTGGACTGGGACCATTACCCTGGAGGGATGCTCGGGGATCAGTTATCTATGTAGTGTTGACTGTTTTTCTTCCAGAGTCGGTCCTCCCCTTTGATGGGAGGACTTTTGATGTCCCCCTCTTTTCTACTGGCGTCTGGTATTGGAAGGGGACGCACATGGAGCCTGGTATTCAGTGGGCTGTGAGCTTTTGGAAGGTTAGCAGTTTGAAGCCAGCTACAGCTGTTTGCACTTTGAAGGTGTGCTAGCAGGCTTGGTGGTTTGGGTTTCGCGATGGCTGAATCAGCTTTCCTACCTGGAAACTGGTCATTGAGAGTTCTTGTTCAGACAATTTGGTGTTCTCTTGGAGAAGCTTCTTCTTAGCTGCTGGGATAGTTCTTTTGCAGTGGTCTCTGCTGGCCTAGCCTGCAGGTTTCGATTTGATACGAGGCAACAGGGAACTTTTTTTTTTTTTCTGGCGTACCTTAGGGTATGTGACTGGATCAGGGATATGAGTGTCTCTCGAGTCCTTTTTGGGACGTGTTTCCCTGTGTATGGATCTCTTTTTATTCGGTCCTTGTGTTTCTAGGGAGTTTGTTTCCCTGGGCACTACTATCGTAAGACAACCTTGGGTTGTTCTATGTTTGTTGAGCCGTGTGGCATGATCCTTTAGATTTTTCCTGGGACTCTGTTCTCCTTTTGGGGGCAGATAGCGGTCCTTGTCTTTCGGCCGGGTTCCTTCATGGGAGTCGTGACCCGCGGAGCCGATTCCTCAGAGGCTGTTTGGGCTCAACGGACTCTGGGGCTGAGTGGTCTCTAGTTGGGCTTTGTTGGCTGTGTAACTAATGTGCAGTTACCTGGGCGGGTTTCACCCGTGTCGTCTATTTTTATAGGGTGTCGAGTAATTCAGGCTTTGGTGCCTTTTCGAAGGGGCCGCCTTTTTTGTACCCACCCGTTGTTTGCATTTAGTGTCCTCTAGCTTGGGTATTTCCAAGAGTAATGAATGCAGCTGTGGACTCTTCCCATTTAAGAAGAAAAAAATAAATTATGCTTACCTGATAATTTTCTTTTCTTCTGACAGGAAGAGTCCACAGCTCCCGCCCTTGTTTTTATCTATGAGGTTGCGGTAATTTTTTGTTGTTCTGGCACTTTTTTTCACCCTGATATTTCTCCTACTGTTCCTTGTTCCCTTGGCAGAATGACTGGGGGATGAGGGAGGTGGGGGAGGTATTTAAGCCTTTGGCTGGGGTGAATTTGCCTCCTCCTGGTGGCCAGGTTCTGTATTTCCCAAAAGTATTGAATGCAGCTGTGGACTCTTCTCGTCAGAAGAAAAGAAAATTATCATGTAAGCATAATTTGTTTTTTGTTTTTAATTTTTGTCTCTTAGGGAGAAAAGGATTGGCAGAAATATGAAACTGCTCGTCGTCTGAAGGAGGTAGTTGGTCAGATACGTTCTCAGTATCGATTAGACTGGAAATCCAGAGAGATGAAGAAAAGGCAGAGAGCAGTAGCGCTCTATTTCATTGACAAGGTATAGAGTATATATAGTCTGACTGTACTAATATGATGTATGAAAAGACATAAGTATTTAATATTTTTTTCAACAATAAGACAGAGCATCACCTGGCTTAATTTACTAACCACCCAGCTAAAATTTTAGCTAATATTAAGCTAAAATTTGTTAATATTAACCCCTTAACAACAGCAACGTACCATGTACGGCGTTAAAGGTTTTTCTTTTTTATAATAGCTTGGGTCCCACTGCAAACTATTATACCCTCCCTTCTTGTCATTTAAAAATAGCAAGGTCTCAAATGTTCACTTTTTAAAGCACAAATTATCAATAAATATATTTATTTCTAATGACACAGTGAGTCCACGGATCATCTAATTTACTATTGGTGATATCACTCCTGCCCAGCAGGAGGCGGCAAAGAGCACCACAGCAAAGCTGTTAAATCACCTCCCTTCCCTCCAACCCCAGTCATTCTCTTTGCCTACGTTAGAGCAAGGAAGTGGTAAAGTTTAGGTGTTTGAAAGAAGATTCTTCTAGCAAGATTTTTATATTTTTCAGGAGTGCAAGATTGTTCTGCTTTGTCCTAGGGTGTAGCCGTAGTCCATATCAGTCTCTTCAGTAGAGCAGTGGTGGCTTTTAAGCAATGGGAACTTGTGGGGTACAATCCTTACTGCGCCTTCCATGTATTTAATGGTGCCCTAACTTTGCAAGCCTGAGTAAGATTACTCAGTCTTTGTTTTCTTCCACAGGTCCATGTGAGGGAACTGGCCTCTCAAACCTAGTGAACTGCCTTGCTGCTTGGCAGAAGTCTAAGAATTGCTGACTTTATTTTTTCTGGGAATGCAATATACAGAAAGAAAGATGTCACTTTAAAATATGTTTTGGGACAAGAGACATTCTCCTTTTTCTAGGGGGGTCATTTTATTACTGGCAGTATTAGCAGGCACTGGGGATGAGGAGACTTATGGCTCAATTGGTGGTGTTTTTGTTATTTTACTCCCGGCGGCTTTAGAACACATTCAGCCGACCAGGAGTTTAATTTTGTAATGCCCACGATGGGTGGGGTTAGCGGAGGCAGCAATTTCTGTTGCGCGCCTTTTGTCTTATACACTTCCTGTGTTCCGGAGCGGAGAAATCTCGCTCACAGTGTAAAGACCTATGCAAGAAACTTTTAATAGTCGCAGTTGAGAGACAGTGCTACGGTTACCAGACTGCATTTTACTGCATAGAGAAGTTGAGTCCGGATTATCTAATTTAAATTTTCACTCCGTTATCAGTAAGGCAGGTAAGCACCTCAGCAGGGCCAAGCTGAGGTTTAGAGGTTGTCCAGAGTGTTTTGCATGGCAGTTTATTATTTTATTGCAGACCAATAAAGAACTTTCGTTTTAAAATTTCAAGGAACAGTAACTTTTTTTTTTGTGGGGTAATTTCTAAATAATATATCAGTTTATTTAGTCTATTTGTTTTATTTGTGAATTAAGATGGACCAAGAGGCCCTGCAGGTTGTTACATGTTCTTTTATGTTTTGATGCTAATGTGGAACCACTAATCCTTTCTGTTCCTCATGTATTGAGAGAACTTTACATTACAGGGATAGACTTTTTTTCTGAGCCAACATTGTCTAAGGTGGATGCTGTTCAGGAGTCTTCTGACAATGCTCAATATATGCCGCAGCTTTCTCCTCAAGTATCCACACATGCAGTGCCCTGTGCTCTCTCTCCTACTCCGCCTGGAGTTACGTTGCAAGACATCGCTTCCCTCATGTCCTCTGCAGTATCTGATGCATTGTCTGCTTTTCCCATGCTGCAGGGAAAACGCAAGAGGAAATGTAAAGAATCAGTGAGTAAGGTTTCTGACAGTTGTGGCTATCTCGAATGTTCCCTCCCAGAAATCTGAGGAAGAGGATACTTAGGTAGCATCTGAGGGTGAAATCTCAGACTCAGTGTAATTCCTTTTTCTGATACTGAAGTTGTATCCTTCAGGTTTAAGCTGGAACACCTCCGATTGTTACTTAAGGAGGTTTTGGCTACCTTGGATCACTTAGACACTACTGTTGTAGTTAAAGGGACACTGAACCCAAAATTTTTCTTTTGTGATTCAGATAGAGCATGAAATTTTAAGCAAATTTCTAATTTCTCCAACATAGGTGTGTCCGGTCCACGGCGTCATCCTTACTTGTGGGATATTCTCCTCCCCAACAGGAAATGGCAAAGAGCCCAGCAAAGCTGGTCACATGATCCCTCCTAGGCTCCGCCTACCCCAGTCATTCTCTTTGCCGTTGTACAGGCAACATCTCCACGGAGATGGCTTAGAGTTTTTTAGTGTTTAACTGTAGTTTTTCATTATTCAATCAAGAGTTTGTTATTTTCAAATAGTGCTGGTACGTACTATTTACTCAGAAACAGAAAAGAGATGAAGAATTCTGTTTGTATGAGGAAAATGATTTTAGCAACCGTAACTAAAATCCATGGCTGTTCCACACAGGACTGTTGAGAGCATTAACTTCAGTTGGGGGAACAGTTTGCAGTCCTTTGCTGCTTGAGGTATGACACATTCTAACAAGACGATGTAATGCTGGAAGCTGTCATTTTCCCTATGGGATCCGGTAAGCCATGTTTATTACGATTGTAAATAAGGGCTTCACAAGGGCTTATTTAGACTGTAGACATTTTTTGGGCTAAATCGATTGATATTAACACTTATTTAGCCTTGAGGAATCATTTATTCTGGGTATTTTGATATAATTATATCGGCAGGCACTGTTTTAGACACCTTATTCTTTAGGGGCTTTCCCAAAGCATAGGCAGAGTCTCATTTTCGCGCCGGTGTTGCGCACTTGTTTTTGAGAGGCATGGCATGCAGTCGCATGTGAGAGGAGCTCTGATACTGATAAAAGACTTCTGAAGGCATCATTTGGTATCGTATTCCCCTTGGGTTTGGTTGGGTCTCAGCAAAGCAGATACCAGGGACTGTAAAGGGGTTAAAGCTTAAAACGGCTCCGGTTCCGTTATTTTAAGGGTTAAAGCTTCCAAAATTGGTGTGCAATATTTTCAAGGCTTTAAGACACTGTGGTGAAAGTTTGGTGAATTTTGAACAATTCCTTCATGTTTTTTCGCAATTGCAGTAATAAAGTGTGTTCAGTTTAAAATTTAAAGTGACAGTAACGGTTTTATTTCAAAACGTTTTTTGTACTTTCTTATCAAGTTTATGCCTGTTTAACATGTCTGAACTACCAGATAGACTGTGTTCTGAATGTGGGGAAGCCAGAATTCCTATTCATTTAAATAAATGTGATTTATGTGATAATGACAATGATGCCCAAGATGATTCCTCAAGTGAGGGGAGTAAGCATGGTACTGCATCATTCCCTCCTTCGTCTACACGAGTCTTGCCCACTCAGGAGGCCCCTAGTACATCTAGCGCGCCAATACTCCTTACTATGCAACAATTAACGGCTGTAATGGATAATTCTGTCAAAAACATTTTAGCCAAAATGAACCCTTGTCAGCGTAAGCGTGGATGCTCTGTTTTAGTTACTGAAGAGCATGACGACGCTGATATTAATATCTCTGAAGGGCCCCTAACCCAATCTGAGGGAGCCAGGGAGGTTTTGTCTGAGGGAGAAATTACTGATTTAGGGAACATTTCTCAGCAGGCTGAATCTGATGTGATTACTTTTAAATTTAAATTGGAACATCTCCGCATTTTGCTTAAGGAGGTATTATCCACTCTGGATGATTGTGAAAATTTGGTCATCCCAGAGAAACTATGTAAAATGGACAAGTTCCTAGAGGTGCCGGGGCTCCCAGAAGCTTTTCCTATACCCAAGCGGGTGGCGGACATTGTTAATAAAGAATGGGAAAGGCCCGGTATTCCTTTCGTCCCTCCCCCCATATTTAAAAAATTGTTTCCTATGGTCGACCCCAGAAAGGACTTATGGCAGTCAGTCCCCAAGGTCGAGGGAGCGGTTTCTACTTTAAACAAACGCACCACTATTCCCATAGAGGATAGTTGTGCTTTCAAAGATCCTATGGATAAAAAATTAGAAGGTTTGCTTAAAAAGATGTTTGTTCAGCAGGGTTACCTTCTACAACCCATTTCATGCATTGTCCCTGTCACTACAGCCGCATATTTCTGGTTTGATGAACTGATTAAGGTGCTCGATAGTGACTCTCCTCCTTATGAGGAGATTATGGACAGAGTCAATGCTCTCAAATTGGCTAATTCTTTCACTCTAGACGCCTCTTTGCAATTGGCTAAGTTAGCGGCTAAGAATTCTGGGTTTGCTATTGTGGCGCGCAGAGCGCTTTGGTTGAAATCTTGGTCGGCTGATGCGTCTTCCAAGAACAAGCTACTAAACATTCCTTTCAAGGGGAAAACGCTGTTTGGTCCTGACTTGAAAGAGATTATCTCTGATATCACTGGGGGTAAGGGCCATGCCCTTCCTCAGGATCGGCCTTTCAAGGCAAAAAATAGACCTAATTTTCGTCCCTTTCGTAAAAACGGACCAGCCCAAGGTGCTACGTCCTCTAAGCAAGAGGGTAATTCTTCTCAGGCCAAGCCAGCTTGGAGACCAATGCAAGGCTGGAACAAGGGAAAGCAGGCAAAGAAACCTGCCACTGCTACCAAGACAGCATGAAATATCGGCCCCCGATCCGGGACCGGATCTGGTGGGGGGCAGACTCTCTCTCTTCGCTCAGGCTTGGGCAAGAGATGTTCTGGATCCTTGGGCGCTAGAAATAGTCTCCCAGGGTTATCTTCTGGAATTCAAGGGACTTCCCCCAAGGGGAAGGTTCCACAGGTCTCAGTTGTCTTCAGACCACATAAAAAGACAGGCGTTCTTACATTGTGTAGAAGACCTGTTAAAAATGGGAGTGATTCATCCTGTTCCATTGAGAGAACAAGGGATGGGGTTCTACTCCAATCTGTTCATAGTTCCCAAAAAAGAGGGAACGTTCAGACCAATCCTAGATCTCAAGATCTTAAACAAATTTCTCAAGGTCCCATCTTTCAAGATGGAAACCATTCGAACTATCCTTCCTTCCATCCAGGAAGGTCAATTCATGACCACGGTGGATTTAAAGGATGCGTATCTACATATTCCTATCCACAAGGAACATCATCGGTTCCTAAGGTTTGCATTCCTGGACAAACATTACCAGTTCGTGGCGCTTCCTTTCGGATTAGCCACTGCTCCAAGGATTTTCACAAAGGTACTAGGGTCCCTTCTAGCTGTGCTAAGACCAAGGGGCATTGCAGTTGTACCTTACCTGGACGACATTCTGATTCAAGCGTCGTCCCTCCCTCGAGCAAAGGCTCACACGGACATCGTCCTGGCCTTTCTCAGATCGCACGGCTGGAAAGTGAACGTGGAAAAGAGTTCTCTATCCCCGTCAACAAGGGTTCCCTTCTTGGGAACAATTATAGACTCCTCAGAAATGAGGATTTTTCTAACAGAGGCCAGAAAGACAAAGCTTCTGGACTCTTGTCGAATACTTCATTCCGTTCCTCTTCCTTCCGTAGCTCAGTGCATGGAAGTGATCGGGTTGATGGTAGCGACAATGGACATAGTTCCTTTTGCGCGCATTCATCTAAGACCATTACAACTGTGTATGCTCAGTCAGTGGAATGGGGACTATACAGACTTGTCTCCAAAGATACAAGTAAATCAGAGGACCAGAGACTCACTCCGTTGGTGGCTGTCCCTGGACAACCTGTCACGAGGGATGACATTCCACAGACCAGAGTGGGTCATTGTCACGACCGACGCCAGTCTGATGGGCTGGGGCGCGGTCTGGGGATCCCTGAAAGCTCAGGGTCTTTGGTCTCGGGAAGAATCTCTTCTACCGATAAATATTCTGGAACTGAGAGCGATATTCAAGGCTCTCAGGGCTTGGCCTCAGCTAGCGGGGACCAAGTTCATACGGTTTCAATCAGACAACATGACGACTGTTGCGTACATCAACCATCAGGGGGGAACAAGGAGTTCCCTAGCGATGGAAGAAGTGACCAAGATTATTCTATGGGCGGAGTCTCACTCCTGCCACCTGTCTGCTATCCACATCCCGGGAGTGGAAAATTGGGAAGCGGATTTTCTGAGTCGTCAGACATTGCATCCGGGGGAGTGGGAACTCCATCCGGAAATCTTTGCCCAAGTCACTCAACTTTGGGGCATTCCAGACATGGATCTGATGGCCTCTCGTCAGAACTTCAAAGTTCCTTGCTACGGGTCCAGATCCAGGGATCCCAAGGCGGCTCTAGTGGATGCACTAGTAGCACCTTGGACCTTCAAACTAGCTTATGTGTTCCCGCCGTTTCCTCTCATCCCCAGGCTGGTAGCCAGGATCAATCAGGAGAGGGCGTCGGTGATCTTGATAGCTCCTGCGTGGCCACGCAGGACTTGGTATGCAGATCTGGTGAATATGTCATCGGCTCCACCTTGGAAGCTACCTTTGAGACGAGACCTTCTTGTTCAGGGTCCGTTCGAACATCCGAATCTGGTTTCACTCCAGCTGACTGCTTGGAGATTGAACGCTTGATTTTATCGAAGCGAGGTTTCTCAGATTCTGTTATCGATACTCTTGTTCAGGCCAGAAAGCCTGTAACTAGAAAGATTTACCACAAAATTTGGAAAAAATATATCTGTTGGTGTGAATCTAAAGGATTCCCTTGGGACAAGGTTAAGATTCCTAGGATTCTATCCTTCCTTCAAGAAGGATTGGAAAAAGGATTATCGGCAAGTTCCCTGAAGGGACAGATTTCTGCCTTGTCGGTGTTACTTCACAAAAAACTGGCAGCTGTGCCAGATGTTCAAGCCTTTGTTCAGGCTCTGGTTAGAATCAAGCCTGTTTACAAACCTTTGACTCCTCCTTGGAGTCTCAATCTAGTTCTTTCAGTTCTTCAGGGGGTTCCGTTTGAACCCTTACATTCCGTTGATATTAAGTTATTATCTTGGAAAGTTTTGTTTTTAGTTGCAATTTCTTCTGCTAGAAGAGTTTCAGAATTATCTGCTCTGCAGTGTTCTCCTCCTTATCTGGTGTTCCATGCAGATAAGGTGGTTTTACGTACTAAACCTGGTTTTCTTCCAAAAGTTGTTTCTAACAAAAACATTAACCAGGAGATTATCGTACCTTCTCTGTGTCCGAAACCAGTTTCAAAGAAGGAACGCTTGTTGCACAATTTGGATGTTGTTCGCGCTCTAAAATTCTATTTAGATGCTACAAAGGATTTTAGACAAACATCTTCCCTGTTTGTTGTTTATTCAGGTAAAAGGAGAGGTCAAAAAGCAACTTCTACCTCTCTCTCTTTTTGGATTAAAAGCATCATCAGATTGGCTTACGAGACTGCCGGACGGCAGCCTCCCGAAAGAATCACGGCTCATTCCACTAGGGCTGTGGCTTCCACATGGGCCTTCAAGAACGAGGCTTCTGTGGATCAGATATGTAGGGCAGCGACTTGGTCTTCACTGCACACTTTTACCAAATTTTACAAGTTTGATACTTTTGCTTCTTCTGAGGCTATTTTTGGGAGAAAGGTTTTGCAAGCCGTGGTGCCTTCCATTTAGGTGACCTGATTTGCTCCCTCCCTTCATCCGTGTCCTAAAGCTTTGGTATTGGTTCCCACAAGTAAGGATGACGCCGTGGACCGGACACACCTATGTTGGAGAAAACAGAATTTATGTTTACCTGATAAATTTCTTTCTCCAACGGTGTGTCCGGTCCACGGCCCGCCCTGGTTTTTTAATCAGGTCTGATAATTTATTTTCTTTAACTACAGTCACCACGGTACCATATGGTTTCTCCTATGCTATTATTCCTCCTTAACGTCGGTCGAATGACTGGGGTAGGCGGAGCCTAGGAGGGATCATGTGACCAGCTTTGCTGGGCTCTTTGCCATTTCCTGTTGGGGAGGAGAATATCCCACAAGTAAGGATGACGCCGTGGACCGGACACACCGTTGGAGAAAGAAATTTATCAGGTAAACATAAATTCTGTTTTACTCCTATTATCAAATGTTCTCTATTCTCTTGGTATCTTTATTTGAAAGGCAAGAATGTAAGTTTAGATGCCGGCCCATTTTTAGTGATCAACCTAGGTTGTCCTTGCTGATTGGTGGATAAATTCATCCACCAATCAAACTGCTGTCCAGAGTCTGAACCAAGAAAAAAGCTTAGATGGCTTCTTTTTATATAAAGATAGCAAGAGAACGAAGAAACATTGATAATAGGAGTAAATTAGAAAGTTGCTTAAAATTGCATGCTCTATCTGAATCACAAAATAAATTTTTTGGGTTCAGTGTCCCTTTAATCCTAAGAAGTCTAGTAAGCTTAACAAATATTTTAATGTACCTTACATGGTGGAGGTTTTTCCTGTACCAGACACTGCTACAGAGATTATTGCTAGGGAATGGAAGAGACAGGGTATCCCTTTTTCTCCATCCCCTATTTTTAAGAAGATGTTTCCTATAGCAGACTCTATCAAGGAATATTGGCAGACGGTCCCTAAGGTAGAAGGGGCAATCTCCACTTTAGCTAAGAAGATCACTATTCCCATAGAGGATAGTTGTTCCTTTAAACATCCGATGGATAAGAAGTTGGAGGGGTTTCTCAAGAAGATGCATGTTCACCAGGGTTTACAATGGCAACCTGCGGTGTGTATTGCTACTGTCACTAGTGCGGCGGCGTACTGGTTTGATGATTTCTCTGATTCTATTCGGACAGACACTCCCCTTGAAGAGATCCAGGATAGGATCAAGGCCCTTAAGTTGGCCATTTCCTTTAATACGGGTGCTTCCCTACAGGTTATTAAGCTGGGAGCAAAGATTTCCGGGTTTGCCATACTGGCCCTCAGAGCTTTATGGTTAAAATCCTGGACTGCGGATGTGTCATCTAAGTAAGTTTTTGGCGATTCCTTATAAGGGTAAGACCTTGTTTGGGCCAGGATTGGCAGAAATTATTTCGGACATTACGGGAAGAAAGGGTAATTTCCTCCCTCAGGATAAGAGGAATAAGCAGAAGGGGCGTCAGAGTAATTTTTCTTCCTTTTGAAACTTCAAGGGTAAGCCCTCCTCTCCCTCTACCAAGCAGGAACAGTCCAAGCCTTCCTGGAGGCCCAACCAGTCTTAGAACAAGGGAAAGCAATCTAAGAAGCCCGCAATTGACTCAAAGTCAGCATGAAGGGACTGCCCCCGATCCGAGACCGGATCTTGGGGGGGCAGACTTTCTTTCTTCGCTCAGGCTTGGGTTCGGGATATTCAGGATCCCTGGGCGGTGGATATCGTGTCCCAGGGATACAAACTAGAGTTCAAGACCTTCCTCCCAGGGGCAGGTTTCTGCTCTCAAGATTATCTGTAGACCAGATAAAGAGGCGTTCTTACACTGTGTTCGGGACCTTTCTGAACTGGGAGTAATAGTTCCTGTTCCAATGCAGGAACAGGATCTAGGTTTTTACTCCAATCTGTTTGTGGATTCCAAGAAAGAGGGAACTTTCAGACCAATTTTAGATCTCAAAAGTCTAAAATTCCTCAGAGTACCGCCCTTCAAGATGGAAACTATTTGTTCCATTCTTCCCTTGGTTCAAGAGGGTCAATTTATGACAACAGTGGATTTAAAGGACGGGTACATGCATGTTCCCATCCACAGGGGATCATCACAAGTTTCTGAGGTTTGCATGTCTAGACAAACACTTCCAGTTTGTGGCTCTTCCATTCGGTCTTGCCACAGCTCCCAGAATTTTATCCCTGTTCGTGGTGCTCCGGTTGCGGGTCATTGCAGTGGCGCTTTATCTGGACGACATTCTGGTTCAGGCGCCATCTTTTCAGCAAGCAAAATCTCACACGGAGATGTTATCCTTCCTACGACCTCACGGATGGAAGGTAAATTTGGAAAAGTGTTCCTTTATTTCAACTACAAGGGTAGTGTTCTTGGGAACTATAATAGATTCTCTATCAATTAAATTTTTCTGACAGAAGTCAGGAAATCAAAGATTTTCGATTCTTGTCTGACGCTTCAGTCCTCTCCTCGGCCATCAGTGGCTCAATGTATGGAGGTAATCAGTCTGATGGTAGCTGCCATGGACATCATTCCGTTTGCCTGTTTCCACCTCAGACCTCTGCAGTTATGCATACTCGGGCAGTGGATACCTTTTTCTCTGTTCGCTCTCCTTCCTCGGGTCATTGCTCGAATCAAACAGCAGAGGGCATCGGTGATCCTCATTGCACCGGCATGGCCTCGCAGGATCTCTCCCTCCTTGGAGACTTCCACTAAGGAAGGACCTTCTACTTCAAGGGCCCTTCCTTCACCCAAATCTAGTTTCTCTGAAGCTGACTGCTTGGAGATTGAACGCTTAATTTTATCTAAGCGTGGGTTTTCTGAGTCGGTCATTAAGACCATGATTCAGGCTCAAGCCTGTTACCAAGAAAATGTACAATAAGATATGGCGTAAATAGCTGTATTGGTGTGAATCCAGAGGCTACTCTTGGAGTAGTGTTCGGATTCCTAGAATTTTGTCTTTTCTCCAAGAGTGCTTGGAGAAGGGTTTATCTGCAAGTTCCTTGAGGGGTCAAATATCTGCCTTGTCTATTTTGTTACATAAACGTCTGGCAGATGTACCAGACGTGCAATCGTTCTGTCAGGCCTTGGTCAGAATCAGGCCTGTTTTTAAACTGGTTACGCCTCCCTGGAGTCTTAACCTTGTTCTTAAGGTTCTTCAGCATGCTCCGTTTCAGCCTATGCATTCCTTAGATATTAAACTGTTATCTTGGAAGGTTTTGTTTCTTGTTGCTATTTCTTCTGCTCGTAGAGTTTCAGACCTCTCGGCATTACAGTATTAGTCTCCTTACCTTATTTTTCATTCGGATAAGGTAGTTTTGCGTACTTAGGGTTTCTTCCTAAAGTGGTTTCAGATTGGAACATTAATCAGGAGATTGTTGTTCCTTCTTTATGTCCTAATCCTTCTTCTCATAAGGAACGTCTGCTGCACAACCTAGATTTGGTGCGTGCATTGAAATTCTATTTACAGGCGACTAAGGATTTTTGTCAGTCTTCTGCTCTGTTTGTGGTTTTCTCTGGGAAACGTAAGGGTCAGAAAGCTACGGCTACTTCTCTTTCGTTGTGGCTGAAGAGTATCATTCGCTTGGCTTATGAAACTGCTGGACAGCAGCCTACTGAGAGAGTTACGGCTCATTCTACGAGGGCTGTTTCCTCTTCCTGGTAGTTCAAAAATGAAGCTTCTGTGGAACAGATTTGCAAGGCTGTAACTTGGTCCTCTCTTCACACTTTTTCTAAATTCTATGAATTTGATACCTTTGCCTCGGCTGAGGCTTCTTTTGGAAGAAAGTTTCTTCAAGCAGTGGTGCTTATCATCTGTGTCCTCTAGCTTGGGTATTGATTCCCAATAGTAATTAGATGATCCGTGGACTATCGTGTCATTAGAAATAAAACAAACATGTATGCTTACCTGATAAATTTATTTCTTGACACAGTGAGTCCACGGCCCGCCCTGTTTTTAAGACAGGTTTTTTGTTTTTTTGTTATGTTATAAACCTCATACACCTGCACCTTGTTGCATCCTTTCTCTCCTTTACTTTGGTTGAATAACTGGGGTTGGAGGGAAGGGAGGTGATATTGAACAGCTTTGCTGTGGTGCTCTTTGTCGCCTCCTGCTGGGCAGGAGTGATATTCCCAATAGTAATTAGATGATCCATGGACTCACCGTGTCAAGAAAGAAATACATTTATTAGTTTAGCATAAATTTAGTTTTATGTTAAATAATGCCAATACTTCATAATGGCACCCGACAGTGGAGGATACTGAATGTAGCTATTGATAGAGTAAAAGTGTATTACAGTTGTAGCCTCTGTCCCACCCTCTGATTTATTTATATTTAACTGTTTACCAGACCTCCTCATAGAGCTATCACCCTGTGTGCTGTCGTGTCCCCACCATGTGCATTCTTATGTGTACAGCTCTTTACAAACAGCAGCACATGTAATAAGTACATAGGCATTGGGGACATTTAGTTCCCAATCTACTTTAACATAAAACTGCAAACTCCTATTGGTAATTTAACTTGAAACCCAGAAACTTTTCTTTCATGATTCAGACAGAGAATGAGTTTTCTCCAACATTGGTGTGTCCGGTCCACGGCGTCATCCATAACTTGTGGGAATATTCTCCTCCCCAACAGGAAATGGCAAAGAGCACAGCAAAAGCTGTCCACATAGTCCCTCCTAGGCTCCGCCCACCCCAGTCATTCTCTTTGCCTGCTGAACAAGCAGCATCTCCACGGAGATGGTGAAGAGTATGTGGTGTTTAGTTGTAGTTTTTTATTCTACTATCAAGAGTTTATTTTAAAATAGTGCTGGTATGTACTATTTACTCTGAAACAGAAAAGGATGAAGAGTTCTGTTTGTGAG
>NC_069503.1:1129644789-1129728572 GCF_027579735.1 Bombina bombina
TTCCGGATCCCATAGCGAAAATGACAGCTTCCAGCATTACATCGTCTTGTTAGAAATGTGTCATACCTCAAGCAGCAAAAGTCTGCTCACTGTTTCCCCCAACTGAAGTTAATTCCTCTCAACAGTCCTGTGTGGAAACAGCCATCGATTTTAGTAACGGTTGCTAAAATCATTTTCCTCTTACAAACAGAAATCTTCATCTCTTTTCTGTTTCAGAGTAAATAGTACATACCAGCACTATTTTAAAATAACAAACTCTTGATTGAATAATAAAAACTACAGTTAAACACCAAAAAACTCTAAGCCATCTCCGTGGAGATGTTGCCTGTACAACGGCAAAGAGAATGACTGGGGAAGGCGGAGCCTAGGAGGGATCATGTGACCAGCTTTGCTGGGCTCTTTGCCATTTCCTGTTGGGGAAGAGAATATCCCACAAGTAAGGATGACGCCGTGGACCGGACACACCGTTGGAGAAAGTAATTTATCAGGTAAACATAAATTCTGTTTTTCCAAATTTTACAAATTTGATACTTTTGCTTCTTTGGAGGCTATTTTTGGGAGAAAGGTTTTACAAGCATTGGTGCCTTCCGTTTAAGGTACCTGTCTTGTTCCCTCCCTTCATCCGTGTCCTAAAGCTTTGGTATTGGTATCCCACAAGTAAAGGATGAATCCGTGGACTGGATACACCTTACAAGAGAAAACAGAATTTATGCTTACCTGATAAATTACTTTCTCTTGTGGTGTATCCAGTCCACGGCCCGCCCTGTCATTTTAAGACAGGTGGTTTTTAATTTTAAACTACAGTCACCACTGCACCCTATGGTTTCTCCTTTTTCTTCCTAACCTTTGGTTGACTGACTGGGGGGTGGAGCTAGAGGGGGAGCTATATGGACAGCTCTGCTGTGTGCTCTCTTTGCAACTTCCTGTTAGGAAGGAGAATATCCCCACAAGTAAAGGATGAACCCGTGGACTGGATACACCACAAGAGAAAGTAATTTTTCAGGTAAGCATAAATTCTGTTTCCTCCTGTCTTTCTGACCAGAAAGGAGGAAAGCCTTTCTGTGGTGTGTACGGGATCTGTCCTCTTCGACCGACGTAAAGGAGGAATATTTGCATAGGAGAAACCATATGATACCGTGGTGACTGTAGTTAAAGAAAATAAATTATCAGACCTGATTAAAAAACCAGGGCGGGCCGTGGACCGTACACATCGTTGGAGAAAGTAATTTATCAGGTAAACATAAATTCTGTTTTCTCCAACATAGGTGTGTCCGGTCCACGGCGTCATCCTTACTTGTGGGAACCAATACCAAAGCTTTAGGACACGGATGAAGGGAGGGAGCAAATCAGGTCACCTAGATGGAAGGCACCACGGCTTGCAAAACCTTTCTCCCAAAAATAGCCTCAGAAGAAGCAAAAGTATCAAACTTGTAAAATTTAGTAAAAGTGTGCAGTGAAGACCATATCTGATCAACAGAAGCCTCGTTCTTGAAGGCCCATGTGGAAGCCACAGCCCTAGTGGAATGAGCTGTGATTCTGTCAGGAGGCTGCCGTCCGGCAGTCTCGTAAGCCAATCTGATGATGCTTTTAATCCAAAAAGAGAGAGAGGTAGAAGTTGCTTTTTGACCTCTCCTTTTACCAGAATAAACAACAAACAAGGAAGATGTTTGTCTAAAATCCTTTGTAGCATCTAAATAGAATTTTAGAGCACGAACAACATCCAAATTGTGCAACAAACGTTCCTTCTTTGAAACTGGATTCGGACACAAAGAAGGCACGACTATCTCCTGGTTAATGTTTTTGTTAGAAACAACTTTCGGAAGAAAACCAGGTTTAGTACGTAAAACCACCTTATCTGCATGGAACACCAGATAAGGAGGAAAACACTGCAGAGCAGATAATTCTGAAACTCTTCTAGCAGAAGAAATATCAACGGAATGTAAGGGTTCAAACAGAACCCCCTGAAGAACTGAAAGAACTAAATTGAGACTCCAAGGAGGAGTCAAAGGTTTGTAAACAGGCTTGATTCTAACCAGAGCCTGAACAAAGGCTTGAACATCTGGCACAGCTGCCAGCTTTTTGTGAAGTAACACAGACAAGGCAGAAATCTGTCCCTTCAAGGAACTTGCAGATAATCCTTTCTCCAAACCTTCTTGAAGAAAGGATAGAATCTTAGGAATTTTTACCTTGTCCCAAGGGAATCCTTTAGATTCACACCAACAGATATATTTTTTCCATATTTTGTGGTAAATTTTTCTAGTTACAGGCTTTCTGGCCTGAACAAGAGTATCAATGACAGAATCTGAGAATCCTCGCTTTGATAAGATCAAGCGTTCAATCTCCAAGCAGTCAGTTGGAGTGAGACCAGATTCGGATGTTCGAACGGACCTTGAACAAGAAGGTCTCGTCTCAAAGGTAGCTTCCAGGGTGGAGCCGATGACATATTCACCAGGTCTGCATACCAAGTCCTGCGTGGCCACGCAGGAGCTATCAAGATCACCGATGCCCTCTCCTGATTGATCCTGGCTACCAGCCTGGGGATGAGAGGAAACGGCGGGAATACATAAGCTAGTTTGAAGGTCCAAGGTGCTACTAGTGCATCTACTAGAGTCGCCTTGGGATCCCTGGATCTGGACCCGTAGCAAGGAACCTTGAAGTTCTGACGAGAGGCCATCAGATCCATGTCTGGAATGCCCCACAGTTGAGTAATTTGGGCAAAGATTTCCGGATGGAGTTCCCACTCCCCCGGATGAAATGTCTGACGACTCAGAAAATCCGCTTCCCAATTTTCCACTCCTGGGATGTGGATTGCAGACAAGTGGCAGGAGTGAGTCTCCGCCCATTGAATGATTTTGGTCACTTCTTCCATCGCCAGGGAACTCCTTGTTCCCCCCTGATGGTTGATGTACGCAACAGTTGTCATGTTGTCTGATTGAAACCGTATGAACTTGGCCTTTGCTAGCTGAGGCCAAGCCTTGAGAGCATTGAATATCGCTCTCAGTTCCAGAATATTTATCGGTAGAAGAGATTCTTCCCGAGACCAAAGACCCTGAGCTTTCAGGGGTCCCCAGACCGCGCCCCAGCCCACCAGACTGGCGTCGGTCGTGACAATGACCCACTCTGGTCTGCGGAAGCTCATCCCCTGTGACAGGTTGTCCAGGGACAGCCACCAACGGAGTGAATCTCTGGTCCTCTGATTTACTTGTATCGTCGGAGACAAGTCTGTATAGTCCCCATTCGACTGACTGAGCATGCACAGTTGTAATGGTCTTAGATGAATGCGCGCAAAAGGAACTATGTCCATTGCCGCTACCATCAAACCTATTACTTCCATGCACTGCGCTATGGAAGGAAGAGGAACAGAATGAAGTATTTGACAAGAGTTTAGAAGTTTTGTTTTTCTGGCCTCTGTCTTTATATATAAATCGATTTAGCCCAGAAAATGTCTACAGTCTTAAAAAGCCCTTGTGAAGCCCTTTTTTTCTGTCTGTAATAAAAATGGCTTACCGGATCCCATAGGGAAAATGACAGCTTCCAGCATTACATCGTCTTGTTAGAATGTGTCATACCTCAAGCAGCAAAAGTCTGCTCACTGTTCCCCCAACTGAAGTTAATTCCTCTCAACAGTCCTGTGTGGAAACAGCCATCGATTTTAGTAACGGTTGCTAAAATCATTTTCCTCTTACAAACAGAAATCTTCTCTTTTCTGTTTCAGAGTAAATAGTACATACCAGCACTATTTTAAAATAACAAACTCTTGATTGAATAATAAAAACTACAGTTAAACACTAAAAAACTCTAAGCCATCTCCGTGGAGATGTTGCCTGTACAACGGCAAAGAGAATGACTGGGGAAGGCGGAGCCTAGGAGGGATCATGTGACCAGCTTTGCTGGGCTCTTTGCCATTTCCTGTTGGGGAAGAGAATATCCCACAAGTAAGGATGACGCCGTGGACCGGACACACCTATGTTGGAGAAAAGTATGCAGTGAAGACCAAGTCGCTGCCTTACAAATCTGTTCAACAGAAGCCTCATTTTTAAAAGCCCATGTGGAAGCCACTGCTCTGGTAGAATGAGCAGTAATTGTTTCAGGAGGCTGCTGGCCAGCAGTCTCATAGGCCAGACGGATGATACTTTTCCGCCAAAAGGAAAGAGAGGTAGCAGTCGCCTTCTGACCTCTCCTCTTACCAGAATAGATGACAAACAATGAAGTTGTTTGTCTGAAATCCTTAGTTGCTTGTAAATAGAACTTTAAAGCACGAACCACATCAAGATTGTGTAACAGACGTTCCTTCTTCGAAGAAGGATTAGGACACAGAGAAGGAACAACAATTTCCTGGTTAATATTCTTATTAGACACAACCTTAGGAAGAAAACCAGGTTTGGTACGCAAAACTACCTTATCTGCATGGAACACCAAGTAAGGTGAGTCGAACTGTAAAACAGATAACTCTGAAAGTCTTCGCACAGAAGAGATAGCTACCAAAAACAAAACTTCCAAGATAAAAGCTTAATATCTATGGAATGTAAAGGTTCAAACCGAACCCCTTGCAGAACTGAAAGAACTAAATTCAGACTCCATGGGGGAGCCACAGGTCTATAAACAGGCTTGATTCTGACTAAAGCCTGAGTAAACGCTTGAACGTCTGGTAACTCCGCCAGACGTTTGTGTAAAAGAATAGACAAAGCAGATATCTGTCCTTTTAAGGAACTAGCTGACAATCCTTTCTCCAATCCATCTTGGAGAAAAGACAATATGCTGGGAATCCTAATCTTACTCCATGAGTAGCCCTTGGATTCGCACCAACAAAGATATTTTCGCCAAATCTTATGGTAGATTTTCCTGGTGACAGGCTTTCTAGCCTGAATCAGGGTATCGATAACCGACTCAGAGAAACCACGCTTAGATAGAATTAGGCGTTCAATCTCCAAGCAGTCAGACGCAGAGAAATTAGATTTGGATGTTTGAAAGGACCTTGAAGTAGAAGGTCCTGCCTCATTGGCAGAGTCCATGGTGGAACGGATGACATGTCCACTAGGTCTGCATACCAGGTCCTGCGTGGCCACGCAGTCGCTATTAGAACCACTGACGCCCTCTCCTGCTTGATTCTGGCAACCAGACGAGGAAGGAGAGGAAACGGTGGAAACACATAGGCCAGATTGAAGGACCAAGGCGCTGCTAGAGCATCTATCAACACCGCCTGGGGATCCCGGGACCTGGACCCATAAAGAGGAAGTTTGGCATTCTGACGGGACGCCATAAGATCCAATTCTGGAGTGCCCCATAGCTGAGTCAGCTGGGCAAATACCTCCGGGTGGAGTTCCCACTCCCCCGGATGAAAAGTCTGACAACTTAGAAAATCCGCCTCCCAGTTGTCTACTCTTGGGATGTGAATTGCTGAGAGGTGGCAAGAGTGATCCTCCGCCCACCTGATTATTTTGGTTACTTCCATCATTGCTAGGGAACTCCTTGTTCCCCCTTGATGGTTGATGTAAGCTACAGTCGTGATGTTGTCCGACTGAAATCTGATGAATTTGGCCGCAGCTAGCTGAGGCCATGCCTGAAGAGCGTTGAATATCGCCCTCTGTTCCAGAATGTTTATCAGGAGAAGAGCTTCTTCCCGAGACCATAAGCCCTGAGCTTTCAAGGAGTCCCAGACTGCACCCCAGCCCAACAGACTGGCGTCGGTCGTTACGATAATCCACTCTGGTCTACGGAAACACATTTCCTGAGACAGGTGATCCTGAGACAACCACCAGAGAAGAGAATCTCTGGTCCCCTGGTCCAACTGTATTTGAGGAGACGAATCTGCATAATCCCCATTCCACTGTCTGAGCATGCATAGTTGCAGTGGTCTGAGGTGTATCCGTGCAAAAGGGACTATGTCCATTGCCGCTACCATTAGTCTGATTGTCTCCATGCACTGAGCCACAGACGGCCGAGGAATGGAATGAAGAGCTCGGCAAGTAGTTAAGAGTTTTAACTTTCTGACCTCCGTCAGAAATATTTTCATTTCTACCGAGTCTATTAGGGTTCCTAGGAATGGAAATCTTGTGAGGGGGGAGAGAGAACTCTTTTTGATGTTCACCTTCCACCCGTGAGACCTCAGAAAGGCCAATACAATTTCCGTGTGAGACTTGGCTCTTTGGAAAGTCGACACCTGAATTAAGATGTCGTCTAGGTAAGGCGCCACTGCTATGCCCCGCGGTCTTAGAACCGCCAGGAGGGACCCTAGAACC
The DNA here is from genome assembly GCF_027579735.1 of Bombina bombina. NCBI lineage: Eukaryota > Metazoa > Chordata > Amphibia > Anura > Bombinatoridae > Bombina > Bombina bombina. The sequence continues at coordinate 1,129,651,029 of NC_069503.1, forward strand.
TTTGTGAAAATTCTGGGAGCAGTGGCCAACCCTAAAGGAAGAGCCACAAACTGATGATGTTTGTCCAGAAAGGCGAACCTGAGAAACTGGTGATGATCTTTGTGGATAGGAATGTGCAGATACGCATCCTTTAGATCCACGGTAGTCATATATTGACCCTCCTGGATCATTGGTAAGATTGTCCGAATGGTCTCCATCTTGAATGATGGGACTCTGAGGAATTTGTTTAGAATTTTGAGATCCAGGATTGGTCTGAAAGTTCCTTCTATTTTGGGAACCACAAACAGGTTTGAGTAAAAACCCAGCCCTTGTTCCACAACTGGAACTGGGTGGATCACTCCCATTGTATGTAGGTCTTCTACACAGCGTAAAAACGCCTTTTTCTTTGTCTGGTCTGTAGACAGACGAGAAATGTGGAACCTTCCCCTTGGAGGGGAGTCCTTGAATTCTAAAAGATATCCCTGGGATACAATCTCTAATGCCCAGGGATCGTGTACATCTCTTGCCCAGGCCTGAGTGAAGAGAGAGAGTCTGCCCCCTACTAGATCCGGTCCCGGATCTGGGGCTACCCCATCATGCTGTCTTGGAGCCAGCTGCAGGCTTCTTGGCCTATTTACCCTTGTTCCAGCCCTGGTAAGGTTTCCAGGCTGCCCTGGGTTGTGAAGTATTACCCTCTTGCTTTGCAGCAGGGGAGGATGAAGCGAGACCGCTCCTGAAATTCCGAAAGGAACGAAAATTATTTTGTTTGTTTTTCGTCTTGAAGGACTTGTCCTGGGGGAGAGCATGGTCTTTTCCCCCAGTGATTTCTGAAATAATCTCTTTCAATTCAGGCCCAAAGAGGGTCTTTCCTTTGAAAGGGATGTTCAATAGTTTGGATTTTGACGACACATCGGCCGACCAGGACTTTAGCCATAACGCCCTGCGCGCTAAAATGGTAAAACCTGAATTTTTAGCAGCTAACTTAGCTAGTTGGAAAGCGGCATCTGTGATAAAAGAATTAGCCAGCTTAAGAGCCTTAATTCTGTCCATAATGTCCTCATATGAGGTCTCCGCCTGGAGCGCATCTTCCAGCGCCTCGAACCAGAAAGCAGCTGCAGTAGTTACAGGAACAATGCACGCTATAGGTTGGAGAAGAAAACCTTGATGAACAAAAACAGAATTTATGCTTACCTGATAAATTACTTTCTCCAACGGTGTGTCCGGTCCACGGCGTCATCCTTACTTGTGGGAATATCTCTTCCCCAACAGGAAATGGCAAAGAGTCCCAGCAAAGCTGGCCATATAGTCCCTCCTATGCTCCGCCCACCCCAGCCATTCGACCGACGGACAGGAGGAAAAAATAGGAGAAACCATAGGGTGCCGTGGTGACTGTAGTTAGAGAAAATAATTCATCAGACCTGATTAAAAAAACAGGGCGGGCCGTGAACCGGACACACCGTTGGAGAAAGTAATTTATCAGGTAAGCATAAATTCTGTTTTCTCCAACATTGGTGTGTCCGGTCCACGGCGTCATCCTTACTTGTGGGAACCAATACCAAAGCTTTAGGACACGGATGAAGGGAGGGAGCAAATCAGGTTACCTAAACGGAAGGCACCACGGCTTGCAAAACCTCTCCCCCAAAAATAGCCTCCGAAGAAGCAAAAGTATCAAATTTGTAAAATTTGGCAAAAGTGTGCAGTGAAGACCAAGTCGCTGCCTTACATATCTGATCAACAGAAGCCTCGTTCTTGAAGGCCCATGTGGAAGCCACAGCCCAAGTGGAGTGAGCTGTGATTCTTTCAGGAGGCTGCCGTCCGGCAGTCTCATAAGCCAATCTGATGATGCTTTTAAGCCAAAAGGAAAGAGGTAGAAGTTGCTTTTTGACCTCTCCTTTTACCAGAATAGACGACAAACAGAGAAGATGTTTGTCTGAACTCTTTTGTAGCTTCTAAGTAGAATTTTAGAGCACGGATTACATCTAAATTGTGTAGCAAACGTTCCTTCTTTGAAACTGGATTCGGACACAAAGAAGGTACAACTATCTCCTGGTTAATATTTTTGTTGGAAACAACCTTTGGAAGAAAACCAGGCTTAGTACGCAAAACAACCTTATCTGAATGGAACACCAGATAGGGCGGAGTACACTGCAGAGCAGATAACTCAGAAACTCTTCTAGCAGAAGAAATAGCAACCAAAAACAAAACTTTCCAAGATAACAACTTAATATCTATGGAATGTAAAGGTTCAAATGGAACCCCTTGAAGAACTGAAAGAACTAGATTTAGACTCCAGGGAGGAGTCAAAGGTCTGTAAACAGGCTTGATCCTAACCAGAGCCTGGACAAATGCTTGAACATCTGGCACAGCTGCCAGACGTTTGTGTAGTAAGACAGATAAGGCAGAAATCTGTCCCTTTAGAGAACTCGCAGATAATCCTTTATCCAAACCTTCTTGTAGAATGGAAAGGATCTTAGGAATCTTTATCTTATTCCATGGGAATCCCTTGGATTCACACCAGCCGATATATCTTTTCCATATTTTATGGTAAATTTTCCTAGTTACCGGTTTTCTGGCTTGAACCAGAGTATCTATCACAGAATCTGAAAATCCACGCTTTGATAGAATCAAGCGTTCAATCTCCAAGCCGTCAGCTGGAGGGAGACCAGATTTGGATGTTCGAATGGACCCTGTACAAGAAGGTCCTGTCTCAAAGGTAGCTTCCATGGTGGAGCCGATGACATTCACCAGGTCTGCATACCAAGTCCTGCGTGGCCACGCAGGAGCTATCAAGATCACCGAGGCCCTCTCTTGCTTGATCCTGGCTACCAGCCTGGGAATGAGAGGAAACGGTGGAAACACATAAGCTAGGTTGAAGGTCCAAGGCGCTACTAGTGCATCCACTAGAGTCGCCTTGGGATCCCTGGATCTGGACCCATAGCAAGGAACCTTGAAGTTCTGACGAGACGCCATCAGATCCATGTCTGGAATGCCCCATAATTGGGTCAACTGGACAAATATCTCCGGGTGGAGTTCCCACTCCCCCGGATGGAAAGTCTGACGACTCAGATAATCCGCCTCCCAGTTTTCCACTCCTGGGATGTGGATCGCAGATAGGCGACAGGAGTGATCCTCCGCCCATTGTATTATTTTGGTCACTTCTTTCATCGCCAGGGAACTCCTTGTTACCCCCTGATGATTGATATAAGCAACAGTGGTCATGTTGTCTGATTGGAATCTTATAAATCTGGCATTTGCTAGCTGAGGCCAAGCCCTGAGAGCATTGAATATCGCTCTTAGTTCCAGAATGTTTATCGGGAGAAGAGACTCTTCCCGAGACCATAGTCCCTGAGCTTTCAGGGATTCTCAGACCGCGCCCCAGCCCACTAGACTGGCGTCGGTCGTAACGATGACCCACTCTGGTCTGCGGAAGCTCATTCCCTGGGAAAGGTGGTCCAGGGTTAGCCACCAACGGAGTGAATCTCTGGTCTTCTGATCTACTTGAATCACTGGAGACAAGTCTGTATAGTCCCCATTCCACTGTTTTAGCATGCACAGTTGTAATGGTCTTAGATGAATTCGCGCAAAAGGAACTATGTCCATTGCTGCAACCATCAACCCTACTACTTCCATGCACTGAGCTATGGAAGGACGTGGAACTGAATGAAGAACTTGACAAGCGTTTAGAAGTTTTGACTTTCTGACATCTGTCAGAAAAATCCTCATTTCTAAAGAATCTATTATTGTTCCCAAGAAGGGAACTCTTGTCGACGGAGAACTTTTTTCTATGTTCACCTTCCATCCGTGAGATCTGAGAAAGGCCAGAACGATGTCTGTATGAGCCTTTGCCTTTGAAAGGGACGACGCTTGTATTAGAATGTCGTCCAAGTATGGTACTACTGCAATGCCCCTTGGTCTTAGAACCGCTAGAAGGGACCCGAGTACCTTTGTGAAAATCCTTGGAGCAGTGGCTAACCCGAATGGGAGGGCCACAAACTGGTAATGTTTGTCCAGAAAGTCGAACCTTAGGAACTGATGATGTTCTTTGTGGATAGGAATATGTAGGTACGCATCCTTTAGATCCACGGTAGTCATAAATTGACCTTCCTGGATTGTAGGTAGAATCGTTCGAATGGTTTCCATTTTGAACGATGGTACTCTGAGAAATTTGTTTAGGATTTTTAAATCCAGAATTGGTCTGAAGGTTCCCTCTTTTTTGGGAACCACGAACAGATTTGAGAAAAATCCCATTCCTTGTTCCGCCATTGGAACTGGGTGTATCACTCCCATCTTTAACAGGTCTTCTACACAATGTAAGAATGCCTGTCTCTTTATTTGGTTTGAGGATAAGTGAGAAATGTGAAACCTTCCCCTTGGGGGTAGTTCCTTGAATTCCAGAAGATAACCCTGAGAAACTATTTCTAGCGTCCAGGGATCTTGAACATCTCTTGCCCAAGCCTGAGCAAAGAGAGAGAGTCTGCCCCCCACTAGATCCGGTCCCGGATCGGGGGCTACTCCTTCATGCTGTTTTGTTACCAGCAGCAGGTTTCTTGGCCTGCTTACCCTTGTTCCAGCCTTGCATCGGTTTCCAGGCTGGTTTGGTCTGTGAAGCATTACCCTCTTGCTTAGAGGATGCAGAATTAGAGGCCGGTCCGTTCCTGAAATTACGAAAGGAACGAAAATTAGACTTATTCTTGGCTTTGAAAGGCCTATCTTGTGGGAGGGCGTGGCCCTTTCCCCCAGTGATGTCTGAGATAATCTCTTTCAATTCTGGCCCAAAGAGAGTTTTACCCTTGAAGGGGATATTAAGCAATTTTGTCTTGGATGATACATCCGCTGACCAAGACTTTAGCCAAAGCGCTGTGCGCGCCACAATTGCAAACCCTGAATTTTTCGCCGCTAATCTAGCTAAGTGCAAAGCGGCATCTAAAATAAAAGAATTAGCCAACTTAAGTGCGTGAACTCTGTCCATAACCTCCTCATATGGAGTCTCTCTACTGAGCGACTTTTCTAGTTCCTCGAACCAGAACCACGCTGCTGTAGTGACAGGAACAATGCACGAAATGGGTTGCAGAAGGTAACCTTGCTGTACAAAAATCTTTTTAAGCAAACCCTCCAATTTTTTATCCATAGGATCTTTGAAAGCACAATTATCCTCGATAGGAATAGTAGTGCGCTTGTTTAGAGTAGAAACTGCCCCCTCGACCTTAGGGACTGTCTGCCATAAGTCCTTTCTGGGGTCGACCATAGGAAATAATTTCTTAAATATAGGAGGGGGGACAAAAGGTATGCCGGGCTTCTCCCACTCCTTATTCACTATGTCCGCCACCCTCTTGGGTATAGGAAAAGCATCGGGGTGCACCGGAACCTCTAGGAACTTGTCCATCTTGCATAATTTTTCTGGAATGACCAGGTTGTCACAATCATCCAGAGTAGATAACACCTCCTTAAGCAGTGCGCGGAGATGCTCTAATTTAAATTTAAATGTCACAACATCAGGTTCAGCCTGTTGAGAAATTTTTCCTGAATCTGAAATTTCCCCATCTGACAAAACCTCCCTCATGGCCCCTTCAGATTGGTGTGAGGGTATGACAGAGCAATTATCATCAGCGCCCTCTTGCTCTTCAGTGTTTAAAACAGAGCAATCGCGCTCTCTCTGATATGCAGGCATTTTGGATAAAATATTTGCTATGGAGTTATCCATTACTGCCGTCAATTGTTGCATAGTAAAAAGCATTGGCGCGCTAGAAGTACTAGGGGCCTCCTGCGTGGGCAAAACTGGTATAGACACAGAAGGAGATAATGTAGAACCATGTCTACTCCCTTCATCTGATGAATCATCTTGGGCAACTTCATTATCTGTGGCAGTACTGTCCTTACTTTGTTTGGACGCTATGGCACAATTATCACACAATTTTGAAGGGGGAGACACATTGACTTTCATACATATAGAACATAGCTTATCTGAAGGTACAGACATGTTAAACAGGCTTAAACTTGTCAATAAAGCACAAAAACCGTTTTAAAACAAAACCGTTACTGTCTCTTTAAATTTTAAACAGAGCACACTTTATTACTGAATAAGTGAAAAAATATGAAGCAATTGTTCAAAAATTACCAAATTTTCACCACAGTGTCTTAAAGCATTCAAAGTATTGCACACCAATTTTCAGAGCTTTAACCCTTAAAATAACGAAACCGGAACCGGTTACAGTTTTAACCCCTCTACAGTCCCAGCTACAGCCTTTGCTGCGACTTTACCAAACCCAGGGGGGAATACGATACCAAATGAAGCCTTCTAGGAACTTTTCCAACTACTTTCAGATCCTCACACATGCATCTGCATGTGTTGCTCTCAAAAGTAACTGCGCAGTAATGGCGCGAAAATGAGGCTCAGCCTACAACTGGGAAGGCCCTTCCTGACTGGAAAAGGTGTCTAACATAGTGCCTGACGTTAAAAAACGTTCCCCAAGTTTATAAGTGTGAATTACCAGCATAACATGTATAAAATGCCCAAATAAAGCAATCGATTTTGCCCATAAAAGTGTCTACCAGTTTTATAGCCCATATTAAGCCCTTTATTCTGTTTGAGACTAAGAAAATGGCTTACCGGTCCCCATGAGGGGAAATGACAGCCTTCCAGCATTACACAGTCTTGCTAGAAATATGGCTAGTCATACCTTAAGCAGAAAAGTCTGCTAACTGTTTCCCCCAACTGAAGTTACTTCATCTCAACAGTCCTATGTGGAAACAGCAAACGATTTTAGTTACTGTCTGCTAAAATCATCTTCCTCTCACAAACAGAATTCTTCATCTTTTTCTGTTTCAGAGTAAATAGTACATACCAGCACTATTTTAAAATAAACTCTTGATAGTAGAATAAAAAAACTACAACTAAACACCAAATACTCTTAACCATCTCCGTGGAGATGTTGCCTGTGCAACTGCAAAGAGAATGACTGGGGTGGGCGGAGCCTAGGAGGGACTATATGGCCAGCTTTGCTGGGACTCTTTGCCATTTCCTGTTGGGGAAGAGATATTCCCACAAGTAAGGATGACGCCGTGGACCGGACACACCAATGTTGGAGAAAAGTTTCTTAAGTAAACCCTCTAATTTTTTATCCATAGGGTCTTTAAAAGCACAACTGTCCTCAATTGGTATGGTTGTGCGTTTAGCAAGTGAAGAAACAGCCCCCTCCACCTTAGGGACCGTCTGCCACAAATCCCGCGTGTCAGATATGGGGAACATTTTCTTAAAGACAGGAGGGGGAACAAACGGAATACCTGGTCTATCCCACTCCCTAGTTACTATATCCGCAATCCTCTTAGGGACCGGGAACACATCAGTGTAAACAGGAACTTCTAGGTACTCGTCCATTTTACACAATTTCTCTGTGACCACCAAAGGGTCGCAGTCATCCAGAGTAACTAATACCTCCCTGAGCAATAAGCGGAGGTGTTCTAGTTTAAATTTAAAAGCTAGCGTATCTGAGTCTGCCTGAGGAGCAACCTTTCCCGACTCTGAAATTTCTCCCTCAGACAGCACATCCCTCGCCCCCATTTCAGAGCGTTGTGAGTGTATATCGGATACGGCTACTAAAGCGTCACAATGCTCATAATCTGTTCTTAAAACAGAGCTATCACGCTTTGCAGGTAACACGGGCAGTTTAGACAGAAACACTGAGAGGGTATTATCCATAACTGCCGCCAAGTCTTGTAAGGTAAAAGAGTTAGACGCGCTAGAGGTACTAGGCGTCGCTTGAGCGGGCGTAACTGGTTGTGACACTTGGGGAGAGGTTAACGGGCTAACCTCATTAACATCTGTCTGAGAATCATCTTGGGCCACATTTTTAAGTGCAACAATATGATCTTTAAAGTGTATAGACATATCAGTACAAGTGGGACACATTCTGAGAGGGGGTTCCACCATGGCTTCTAAACACATTGAACAAGGATTTTCCTTAGTGTCAGACATGTTTAACAGACTAGTAAGTAAGACAAACAGGCTCAGAAATCACTTTAATCAAGTAAAAACACACTTTGCAAAAAACGTTACTGTGCCTTTAAGAGATAAAAAAAAGGCACACAATAATCCAAAACAGTGAAAAATGCAGCAAACTTTTCGAAATTTTCACAGTATGTACCTAAAGCATTGGTAAGATTGCACAACTAGCAAGAAAAACGAATAACCCCTTAATGCCCAAACCGGATCAATAGCAAGCTAACAACCGGTTAAAACGACTTCAGCACCTTGCCACAGCTCTGCTGTGGCCCTACCTGCCCTTAGGAACCAGATTTGTGGGGAAAAAAGCTTCTTATAGGCCCTCAAACTGCAGCAGGACCCTCCATGTGAAACAGCCTGAAGATCTAGTCAATCTAACTGCGCATCTGAGGTGCGAAATTAGGCCCCTCCCACCTTACTCCGGTGCTGTGAGGCCTAAAGAAACACTTCTAAGTGTTAAAATAACAGCCATGTGGGTAACAACCCCTGAAAGAAACCCAAAGGAACCTTCAAAGTGCCTCAAAAAACGATATTTATCAGTAAAAAACGTTTGCCATAAAATAGTGTCAACCAGCATAAATTAGCCCTGTTATGTAAGCTTGCAATTCCATACTTAGTCTCTGAATAAAGCTTACCCTTCCCTCATGGGGATCTTATCAGTCCTTTTCTAGCATTAACACAGTCTTGTCTAGAAATAAATGACTGAACATACCTTATTGCAGCCTAACCTGCAAACCGTTCCCCCCAACTGAAGTTTTCTTGTACTCCTCAGTCCTTTGTGGGAACAGCAGTGGATTTTAGTTACAACATGCTAAAATCATCTTCCTCCCTGCAGAAATCTTCATCTCTTTTCTGCTAGAGAGTAAATAGTACAAACCGGTACTATTTAAAATAACAAACTTTTGCTTGTAGAACAAAAAACTACAAATTTAACACCAAATTCACTTTACCCTTCCGAGAGGGACCCTATTGCTTAGAGCCGGCAAAGAGAATGACTGGGGGGTGGAGCTAGAGGGGGAGCTATATGGACAGCTCTGCTGTGTGCTCTGTTTGCCACTTCCTGTTAGGAAGGAGAATATCCCCACAAGTAAAGGATGAAACCGTGGAATGGATACACCTTACAAGAGAAATCTGCCCTTGGGTGGCTGAGACTTGAAACCCTGTAACCCTGAGCTATGACATCCAGGACCTATGGATCCTGCACATCCCTGAACCAAGCAACTGAAAAGAGCGACATACTGGCCCCTACACAATCCAGAAGAGGGCCGGGGACCGCCCATTCATGCTGACGTAGACTTGGCGGGCTTCTTGCTCTACTTGGATTTATTCCAGGACTGAGCCGGCTTCCAAGAGCTTTTGGTTTGCTCTGGCTTAGCGGAGGACTCCTGACATGGGCTTTATCAGAACGAAAATCGTCCCTTAGATTAGTTCATATACTCTTGCGGTAGGAGGGCACCCTTGCCCCCTGTGACCGTGGAGAGAGTGTCCAGGCCTGGACCAGACAAAATCATTCCCTTTAAGGAAGGGAAGACGTCTAGACTTAGAAGTCATATCCACAAACCATGACTTCGGCCAGAGCCCGACTGGCCTGAACAAAAAAAGCCAAAGCATTCAAGCGAATAAACTGCCTAATAGCAGCACAAATAAAAGAATTAACAACCCTCAAGGCCGTAAATCTTTTCTGAGCAACGTCGAGGGGATCCTCCACCCCGATAAAATCATATAAATAAGTCATAACCAGAAGGTAGTTTTTCCAGTAACTGCGGCAACAAATATCCCGTAAGAAACCTCTCTTAAGAGAGTTTCCATCTTTTATCCATGGGCTCTTCAAACGAAGAACTATCCTCAAGCGGTATAGTAGTACGTTTAGCAAGGGTGAAGATAACGCCATCCCATTTTGGAACGGAACTTCACAACTCCATTGAGAGTCCAGGACCAGGGACAATTTGTTAAAGGGAGAAAAGGGGGAAAGGAATTCAATCCTGTCCCATTCATTCTTAATAATGTTCGCCATCTAACAGGAGCAGGGAAGGATAAGGTACCACCCTGTCTTCAAACTCTATCCAATTTAGGAATTAAAGGTTCATCAGGCAATTTGGCCTCTGAATTCGCCAAAAACTTTAGAAGAAAGCGTAAATTCCTAAACTAAAGTCTGGTTCCTCCGTAGTTGGAGGTTTAGAGGCAGCAGACTCCGACTCAGAATGTTCATACTCTGAAGTCTCAGAAGGTACTTCATCCTCTGATAACCCTCAGTTAAACCCAATAAATTATCTGATGTACTCTGGGAAGGACTTTAGCCACAAGGCTTTACGAGAGAGAATGGCAAGACTGGAAGTCTTAGCACTCAGACGCACTACCTGCATACTTGCATCACAGATTAAGGAATTTGCCAGGTTTAATGCCTTAATTCTGTCCTGGATTTCCTCCAAAGTAGTCTCCTCCATAACTAAATCAGGAGTCACACCAATACAAGGCCACACAACCAACTGCCGCCATAACATCCACATGTTGCCATAGCAGACAATGATGAACAACTTTTTTTTTTTTTTTTTTTTATCAAGTACCGCTCCAGCTTCCTATCCAATAGGTCTTTAAAAGAGGTACTATCCTCCAGAGGAATAGTATAGTAGTTCTCTTGGCCAATGTGGATATTGCGCCATCCACCTTAGGAATAGTACACCAGAGCTCCAGCACGGAGTCCGCGACAGGAAACATCTTTATAAAAACAGGAGATGGGGAAAAAAAAAAAAAGGAATATCCTGCCGACCTCCAAAAGCTACAACTCTTACTCAAGAGAATTACATGGACACAGCATTATCCCAACCCTTACTTGCAGGAAAACCACCCATTAAAGGATACAATTCTTGAATATTCTTCAGAACACTATCTTCGCAGTCGTCCTAGTTTAACAAAGGCAAATAATGACTAGGGATACATAGTCTTGTTGGAGTGTTCTTTACCTCCTCCTGCCGACCAGGAGTTGAATTCCCACTAGTAATTAGAATGGAATCATGGACTCCATGCCATTGGAAAGAAATCATTGCAGTAGAATAATCAAGGGATGTGTGTTCTGTTTTGTAGGGGAAAAGCAAACGTTGTTTTACATATGAGCTTACCTGACCATTTTCAACTGGGTTTTTTCTTTTTTTTTCTTGCTTCTGGCATCTGTCCTTATTTTCCCTCTCTTCACCATTGAATTTTCTTTTCCTAGAAAAGCATTTTTTTTTTTACATATAAAAGAAGTCAAACTTTCAAAGCATGTAAAGAATAAGCCAATATAAATTACACCAATAACAGTGCATTTTATTACAAGAACAGAGACTCCTATTTTGCATAAACCTTTCACTCTACTACTTTTTTTTTTTTAATATTAACAGAAAAAAAAAAAAAAAAGATAAAGAATATATAACAGAGACCAATGAGAACAGTCCTTTAGTGGTCAGAGATAATATGGACCAATCAGATGTTTCATAGTCCAGATCCATAAAGAGTCCAGATAGTAGCAAAACCTCCTCTTTTCTCTTTGCTGCTCAGGAGTTAAATTCAAATTGTATGTCATAAAAAATTGTTTTGTTTATTACAAAATATTGTTGTCAAATTTGTATTTGTTTCTAAATAGTTATTTTTAGATTATTATCTTAAGAAGTTATTGTTTATTATTGTTCATTTTATTTACTTTGTCCGTTTTAATTTTACTCATTTTATTGTGTTTTAGTTTCGGTTACTTTTTTGTTTCTTGCCTTAATTTTTTCTCCTAGTTGGCAAGTATGGCTTTTTATATTTCAGAACTTATCTGTTGGAGCGTCTGAGCTCCGTTTCAATGCAGCCGTCATCTTGTTTTATCAGATCCGACTGACCACGCCTCCATTGTACGTGGTCATTACGGAGTTTTTTTTTTCCCGCCCTCCTACCCGATACTACGTCACTGTGGTTGAAAGAAGAGTATCACTTCACACTTACATTGTTTCTCTTTAGTTATTTGAGCCTATTTAAGCTTATTTAAGTTACTTTTTTGTTTCTTTTAAGCAAACGCTTATCACACTCTGTTATTTACGGTTATTACACTAAGGACTAAGTTTTAAAAGACTTTATATATTTTATTCTTTGAAAAAACTTTCTTGTGGCTTTATTATTTTATTTAAGTTTTAATTACCTAAGGCCTAGATTTGGAGTTTGGCGTTAGCCGTGAAAACCAGCGTTAGAGGCTCCTAACGCTGGTTTTAGGCTAACTCCGGTATTTGGAGTCACTCAAAATAGGGTCTAACGCTCACTTTTCAGCCGCGACTTTTCCATACCGCAGATCCCCTTACGTCAATTGCGTATCCTATCTTTTCAATGGGATCTTCCTAACTCCGGTATTTAGAGTCGTGTCTGAAGTGAGCGTTAGACATCTAACGACAAAACTCCAGCCGCAGGAAAAAAGTCAGTAGTTAAGAGCTTTTTGGGCTAACGCTGGTTCATAAAGCTCTTAACTACTGTACTCTAAAGTACACTAACACCCATAAACTACCTATGTACCCCTAAACCGAGGCCCCCCCACATCGCCGCCACTCGATTAATTTTTTTTAACCCCTAATCTGCCGACCGCCACCTACGTTATACTTATGTACCCCTAATCTGCTGCCCCTAACACAGCCGACCCCTGTATTATATTTATTAACCCCTAATCTGCCCCCCACAACGTCGCCGCCAGCTACCTACAATAATTAACCCCTAATCTGCCGACCGCCACCTACGTTATACTTATGTACCCCTAATCTGCTGCCCCTAACACAGCCGACCCCTGTATTATATTTATTAACCCCTAATCTGCCCCCCACAACGTCGCCGCCAGCTACCTACAATAATTAACCCCTAATCTGCCGACCGCAAAGCGCCGCCACCTACATTATAGCTATGTACCCCTAATCTGCTGCCCCTAACACAGCCGACCTCTATATTATATTTATTAACCCCTAATCTGCCCCCCTCAACGTCGCCTCCACCTACCTACACTTATTAACCCCTAATCTGCCGACCGGACCGCTACTATTATAAAGTTATTAACCCCTAATCCGCCTCACTAACCCTATAATAAATAGTATTAACCCCTAATCTGCCCTCCCTAACATCGCCGACACCTAACTTCAATTATTAACCCCTAATCTGCCGACCGGAGCTCACCGCTATTCTAATAAATGGATTAACCCCTAAAGCTAAGTCTAACCCTAACACTAACATCCCCCTAAATTAAATATAATTTTAATCTAACAAAATTAACTCTTATTAAATAAATTATTCCTATTTAAAGCTAAATACTTACCTGTAAAATAAACCCTAATATAGCTACAATATAAATTATAATTACATTGTAGCTATTTTAGGATTAATATTTATTTTATTTTACAGGCAACTTTGTAATTATTTTAACCAGGTACAATAGCTATTAAATAGTTAAGAACTATTTAATAGTTACCTAGTTAAAATAATTACAAAATTACCTGTAAAATAAATCCTAACCTAAGTTACAATTAAACCTAACACTATACTATCATTAAATTAAATAAAATACCTACAATTAAACCTAACACTACACTATCAATACATTAATTAAATACAATATCTACAAATAACTACAATGAAATAAACTAACTAAAGTACAAAAAATAAAACCTACTCTAAGCCCCCTAATAAAATAACAAAGCCCCCCAAAATAAAAAAATGCCCTACCCTATTCTAAATTACTAAAGTTCAAAGCTCTTTCACCTTACCAGCCCTGAACAGGGCCCTTTGCGGGGCATGCCCCAAGAAGTTCAGCTCTTTTGCCTGTAAAAAAACATACAATACCCCCCCAACATTACAACCCACCACCCACATACCCCTAATCTAACCCAAACCCCCCTTAAATAAAGCCAATCGGATTGAACTTAATTCCGATTGGCTGATAGAATCCTATCAGCCAATCGGAATTCGAGGGACGCCATCTTGGATGACGTCATTTAAAGGAACCGTCATTCGTCGTTCAGTCGTCGGCCAGGATGGATGTTCCGCGTCGGAGGTCTTCAGGATCCTGCCGCTCCGCTCCGGATGGATGACAATAGAAGATCCCGCTTGGATGAAGACTTCAATCAGATGGAAGACCTCTTCTGCCCCGCATGGATGAAGACTTCAGCCGGATCATGGACCTCTTCAGCTCCCGCTTGGATGAAGACTTCAGCCGGATCATGGACCTCTTCAGCCCCCCGCTTGGGCTTGGATCAGGACATCGGAGGAGCTCTTCAGGACAGATCAGTGAACCTGGCAGGGTGAAGACAAGGTAGGAAGATCTTCAGGGGCTTAGTGTTAGGTTTATTTAAGGGGGGTTTGGGTTAGATTAGGGGTATGTGGGTGGTGGGTTGTAATGTTGGGGGGGGGGGGGGGGTATTGTATGTTTTTTTTTACAGGCAAAAGAGCTGAACTTCTTGGGGCATGCCCCGCAAAGGGCCCTTTTCAGGGCTGGTAAGGTAAAAGAGCTTTGAACTTTAGTAATTTAGAATAGGGTAGGGCATTTTTTTATTTTGGGGGGCTTTGTTATTTTATTAGGGGGCTTAGAGTAGGTGTAATTAGTTTAAAATTGTTGTAATATTTTTCTTATGTTTGTAAATATTTTTTTTATTTTTTGTAACTTAGTTCTTTTTTATTTTTTGTACTTTAGTTATTTTTTTTCATTGTAGTTATTTGTAGGAATTGTATTTAATTTATTTATTGATAGTGTAGTGTTAGGTTTAATTGTAGGTAATTGTAGGTATTTTATTTAATTAATTTAATGATAGTATAGTGTTAGGTTTAATTGTAACTTAGGTTAGGATTTATTTTACAGGTAATTTTGTAATTATTTTAACTAGGTAACTATTAAATAGTTCTTAACTATTTAATAGCTATTGTACCTGGTTAAAATAATTACAAAGTTGCCTGTAAAATAAATATTAATCCTAAAATAGCTACAATGTAATTATAATTTATATTGTAGCTATATTAGGATTTATTTTACAGGTAAGTATTTAGCTTTAAATAGGAATACTTTATTTAATAAGAGTTAATTAATTTTGTTAGATTAAAATTATATTTAATTTAGGGGGGTGTTAGTGTTAGGCTTAGCTTTAGGGGTTAATACATTTATTAGAATAGCGGTGAGCTCCGGTCGGCAGATTAGGGGTTAATAATTGTAGTTAGGTTTCGGCGATGTTAGGGAGGGCAGATTAGGGGTTAATACTATTTATTATAGGGTTAGTGAGGCGGATTAGGGGTTAATAACTTTATTATAGTAGCGCTCAGGTCCGCTCGGCAGATTAGGGGTTAATAAGTGTAGGCAGGTGGAGGAGACGTTGTGGGGGGCAGATTAGGGGTTAATAAATATAATATAGGGGTCGGCGGTGTTAGGGGCAGCAGATTAGGGGTACATAAGGATAATTTAAGTAGCGGCGGTTTACGGAGCGGCAGATTAGGGGTTAAAAATAATATGCAGGGGTCAGCGATAGCGGGGGAGGCAGATTAGGGGTTAATAAGTGTAAGGTTAGGGGTGTTTAGACTCGGGGTACATGTTAGGGTGTTAGGTGCAGACGTAGGAAGTGTTTCCCCATAGCAAACAATGGGGCTGCGTTAAGAGCTGAACGCGGCTTTTTTGCAGGTGTTAGGTTTTTTTTTCAGCTCAAACAGCCCCATTGTTTTCTATGGGGGAATCGTGCACGAGCACGTTTTTGAGGCTGGCCTCTTGCGTAAGCAACTCTGGTATAGAGAGTTGAAGCTGCGTTAAAAATTCTCTACGCTCCATTTTTGGAGCCTAACGCAGCCTTTATGTGGACTCTCAATACCAGAGTTATTTTTATGGTGCGGCCAGAAAAAAGCCGGCGGTAAGATTTTCGGGTCGTTACCGACAAAACTCCAAATCTAGCCGTAAGTTTTCTTGGTTTATTCATTTATTAATTTGACAAAATATTTTATTTTACAAATATTATAGTCAGCTTGTTTGAATATTTTCAAATGTATTTATTTTCTGGGTATTATTTTAAAAAAAACATAATTTATGCTTACCTGATAAATTTATTTCTCTTGTGGTGTATCCAGTCCACGGATCATCCATTACTTGTGGGATATTCTCCTTCCCAACAGGAAGTTGCAAGAGGATCACCCACAGCAGAGCTGCTATATAGCTCCTCCCCTCACTGCCATACCCAGTCATTCTCTTGACTTTATTAAAAAAACATAATTTATGCTTACCTGATAAATTTATTTCTCTTGTGGTGTATCCAGTCCACGGATCATCCATTACTTGTGGGATATTCTCATTCCCAACAGGAAGTTGCAAGAGGACACCCATAGCAGAGCTGTCTATATAGCTCCTCCCCCAACTGCCATATCCAGTCATTCGACCGAAAACAAGCAGAGAAAGGAGAAACCATAGGGTGCAGTGGTGACTGTAGTTTAAATTTAAAAATTACCTGCCTTAAAATGACAGGGCGGGCCGTGGACTGGATACACCACAAGAGAAATAAATTTATCAGGTAAGCATAAATTATGTTTTCTCTTGTAAGGTGTATCCAGTCCACGGATCATCCATTACTTGTGGGATACCAAAACCAAAGTTAAAGTACACAGATGAAGGGAGGAACAAGGCAGGTACCACTGCCTGTAAAACCTCTCCCAAAAATAGCCTCCGAAGAAGCAAAAGTATCAAATTTGTAGAATTTTGAAAAAGTATGAAGCGAAGACCAAGTCGCCGGCCTTGCAAATCTGTTCAACAGAAGCCTCATTTTTAAAGGCCCAAGTGGAAGCCACAGCTCTAGTAGAATGAGCAGTAATCCTTTCAGGAGGCTGCTGTCCAGCAGTCTCATAGGCTAAGCGGATTATGCTTCTTAGCCAAAAAGAAAGAGGTTGCCGAAGCCTTTTGACCTCTCCTCTGTCCAGAGTAGACAACAAAGCAGATGTTTGACGAAAATATTTAGTAGCTTGTAAGTAAAACTTTAAAGCACGAACCACGTCCAGATTGTGTAATAGACGTTCCTTCTTTGAAGGAGGATTAGGACACAAGGATGGAACAACAATCTCTTGATTGATATTCTTGTAAGATACCACCTTAGGTAAAAAACAGAATTTATGTTTACCTGATAAATTACTTTCTCCAACGGTGTGTCCGGTCCACGGCGTCATCCTTACTTGTGGGATATTCTCTTCCCCAACAGGAAATGGCAAAGAGCCCAGCAAAGCTGGTCACATGATCCCTCCTAGGCTCCGCCTTCCCCAGTCATTCGACCGACGTAAAGGAGGAATATTTGCATAGGAGAAACCATATGATACCGTGGTGACTGTAGTTAAAGAAAATAAATTATCAGACCTGATTAAAAAACCAGGGCGGGCCGTGGACCGGACACACCGTTGGAGAAAGTAATTTATCAGGTAAACATAAATTCTGTTTTCTCCAACATAGGTGTGTCCGGTCCACGGCGTCATCCTTACTTGTGGGAACCAATACCAAAGCTTTAGGACACGGATGAAGGGAGGGAGCAAATCAGGTCACCTAGATGGAAGGCACCACGGCTTGCAAAACCTCTCTCCCAAAAATAGCCTCAGAAGAAGCAAAAGTATCAAACTTGTAAAATTTAGTAAAAGTGTGCAGTGAAGACCAAGTCGCTGCCTTACATATCTGATCAACAGAAGCCTCGTTCTTGAAGGCCCATGTGGAAGCCACAGCCCTAGTGGAATGAGCTGTGATTCTGTCAGGAGGCTGCCGTCCGGCAGTCTCGTAAGCCAATCTGATGATGCTTTTAATCCAAAAATAGAGAGAGGTAGAAGTTGCTTTTTGACCTCTCCTTTTACCAGAATAAACAACAAACAAGGAAGATGTTTGTCTAAAATCCTTTGTAGCATCTAAATAGAATTTTAGAGCACGAACAACATCCAAATTGTGCAACAAACGTTCCTTCTTTGAAACTGGATTCGGACACAAAGAAGGCACGACTATCTCCTGGTTAATGTTTTTGTTAGAAACAACTTTCGGAAGAAAACCAGGTTTAGTACGTAAAACCACCTTATCTGCATGGAACACCAGATAAGGAGGAGAACACTGCAGAGCAGATAATTCTGAAACTCTTCTAGCAGAAGAAATATCAACGGAATGTAAGGGTTCAAACAGAACCCCCTGAAGAACTGAAAGAACTAAATTGAGACTCCAAGGAGGAGTCAAAGGTTTGTAAACAGGCTTGATTCTAACCAGAGCCTGAACAAAGGCTTGAACATCTGGCACAGCTGCCAGCTTTTTGTGAAGTAACACAGACAAGGCAGAAATCTGTCCCTTCAAGGAACTTGCAGATAATCCTTTCTCCAAACCTTCTTGAAGAAAGGATAGAATCTTAGGAATTTTTACCTTGTCCCAAGGGAATCCTTTAGATTCACACCAACAGATATATTTTTTCCATATTTTGTGGTAAATTTTTCTAGTTACAGGCTTTCTGGCCTGAACAAGAGTATCAATGACAGAATCTGAGAATCCTCGCTTTGATAAGATCAAGCGTTCAATCTCCAAGCAGTCAGTTGGAGTGAGACCAGATTCGGATGTTCGAACGGACCTTGAACAAGAAGGTCTCGTCTCAAAGGTAGCTTCCATGGTGGAGCCGATGACATATTCACCAGGTCTGCATACCAAGTCCTGCGTGGCCACGCAGGAGCTATCAAGATCACCGATGCCCTCTCCTGATTGATCCTGGCTACCAGCCTGGGGATGAGAGGAAACGGCGGGAATACATAAGCTAGTTTGAAGGTCCAAGGTGCTACTAGTGCATCTACTAGAGTCGCCTTGGGATCCCTGGATCTGGACCCGTAGCAAGGAACCTTGAAGTTCTGACGAGAGGCAATCAGATCCATGTCTGGAATGCCCCACAGTTGAGTAATTTGGGCAAAGATTTCCGGATGGAGTTCCCACTCCCCCGGATGAAATGTCTGACGACTCAGAAAATACGCTTCCCAATTTTCCACTCCTGGGATGTGGATTGCAGACAAGTGGCAGGAGTGAGTCTCCGCCCATTGAATGATTTTGGTCACTTCTTCCATCGCCAGGGAACTCCTTGCTCCCCCCTGATGGTTGATGTACGCAACAGTTGTCATGTTGTCTGATTGAAACCGTATGAACTTGGCCTTTGCTAGCTGAGGCCAAGCCTTGAGAGCATTGAATATCGCTCTCAGTTCCAGAATATTTATCGGTAGAAGAGATTCTTCCCGAGACCAAAGACCCTGAGCTTTCAGGGGTCCCCAGACCGCGCCCCAGCCCACCAGACTGGCGTCGGTCGTGACAATGACCCACTCTGGTCTGCGGAAGCTCATCCCCTGTGACAGGTTGTCCAGGGACAGCCACCAACGGAGTGAATCTCTGGTCCTCTGATTTACTTGTATCGTCGGAGACAAGTCTGTATAGTCCCCATTCCACTGACTGAGCATGCACAGTTGTAATGGTCTTAGATGAATGCGCGCAAAAGGAACTATGTCCATTGCCGCTACCATCAAACCTATTACTTCCATGCACTGCGCTATGGAAGGAAGAGGAACAGAATGAAGTATTTGACAAGAGTTTAGAAGTTTTGTTTTTCTGGCCTCTGTCAGAAAAATCCTCATTTCTAAGGAGTCTATTATTGTTCCCAAGAAGGGAACCCTTGTTGACGGAGATAGAGAACTCTTTTCTACGTTCACTTTCCATCCGTGAGATCTGAGAAAGGCCAGGACAATGTCCGTGTGAGCCTTTGCTTGAGGAAGGGACGACGCTTGAATCAGAATGTCGTCCAAGTAAGGTACTACTGCAATGCCCCTTGGTCTTAGCACCGCTAGAAGGGACCCTAGTACCTTTGTGAAAATCCTTGGAGCAGTGGCTAATCCGAACGGAAGTGCCACAAACTGGTAATGCTTGTCCAGGAATGCGAACCTTAGGAACCGATGATGTTCCTTGTGGATAGGAATATGTAGATACGCATCCTTTAAATCCACCGTGGTCATGAATTGACCTTCCTGGATGGAAGGAAGAATTGTTCGAATGGTTTCCATTTTGAACGATGGAACCTTGAGAAACTTGTTTAGGATCTTGAGATCTAAGATTGGTCTGAACGTTCCCTCTTTTTTGGGAACTACGAACAGATTGGAGTAGAACCCCATCCCTTGTTCTCCTAATGGAACAGGATGAATCACTCCCATTTTTAACAGGTCTAGGTGAGACCTGTGGAACCTCCCCCTTGGGGGAAGCCCCTTGAATTCCAGAAGATAACCTTGAGAGACTATTTCTAGCGCCCAAGGATCCAGAACATCTCTTGCCCAAGCCTGAGCGAAGAGAGAGAGTCTGCCCCCCACCAGATCCGGTCCCGGATCGGGGGCCAACATCTCATGCTGTCTTGGTAGCAGTGGCAGGTTTCTTGGCCTGCTTTCCTTTGTTCCAGCCTTGCATTGGTCTCCAGGCTGGCTTTGCTTGAGAAGTATTACCCTCCTGCTTAGAGGACGTAGCACTTGGGGCTGGTCCGTTTCTGCGAAAGGGACGAAAATTAGGTTTATTTTTGGCCTTGAAAGACCTATCCTGAGGAAGGGCGTGGCCCTTGCCCCCAGTGATATCAGAGATAATCTCTTTCAAGTCAGGGCCAAACAGCGTTTTCCCCTTGAAAGGAATGTTAAGCAATTTGTTCTTGGAAGACGCATCCGCTGACCAAGATTTTAACCAAAGCGCTCTGCGCGCCACAATAGCAAACCCAGAATTTTTCGCCGCTAACCTAGCCAATTGCAAAGTGGCGTCTAGGGTGAAAGAATTAGCCAATTTGAGAGCACGAATTCTGTCCATAATCTCCTCATAAGAAGAAGAATTATTATTGATCGCCTTTTCTAGCTCATCGAACCAGAAACACGCGGCTGTAGTGACAGGAACAATGCATGAAATTGGTTGTAGAAGGTAACCTTGCTGAACAAACATCTTTTTAAGCAAACCTTCTAATTTTTTATCCATAGGATCTTTGAAAGCACAACTATCTTCTATGGGTATAGTGGTGCGTTTGTTTAGAGTAGAAACCGCCCCCTCGACCTTGGGGACTGTCTGCCATAAGTCCTTTCTGGGGTCGACCATAGGAAACAATTTTTTAAATATGGGGGAAGGGACGAAAGGTATGCCGGGCCTTTCCCATTCTTTATTTACAATGTCCGCCACCCGCTTGGGTATAGGAAAAGCTTCGGGGGGCCCCGGGACCTCTAGGAACTTGTCCATTTTACATAGTTTCTCTGGAATGACCAAATTCTCACAATCATCCAGAGTGGATAACACCTCCTTAAGCAGAGCGCGGAGATGTTCCAACTTAAATTTAAATGTAATCACATCAGGTTCAGCTTGTTGAGAAATTTTCCCTGAATCTGAAATTTCTCCCTCAGACAAAACCTCCCTGGCCCCCTCAGACTGGTGTAGGGGCCCATCAGAACCAATATCATCAGCGTCCTCATGCTCTTCAGTATTTTCTAAAACAGAGCAGTCGCGCTTTCGCTGATAAGTGGGCATTTTGGCTAAAATGTTTTTGATAGAATTATCCATTACAGCCGTTAATTGTTGCATAGTAAGGAGTATTGGCGCGCTAGATGTACTAGGGGCCTCCTGTGTGGGCAAGACTGGTGTAGACGAAGGAGGGGATGATGCAGTACCATGCTTACTCCCCTCACTTGAGGAATCATCTTGGGCATCATTTTCTCTAAATTTTGTGTCACATAAATCACATCTATTTAAATGAGAAGGAACCTTGGCTTCCCCACATTCAGAACACAGTCTATCTGGTAGTTCAGACATGTTAAACAGGCATAAACTTGATAACAAAGTACAAAAAACGTTTTAAAATAAACCGTTACTGTCACTTTAAATTTTAAACTGAACACACTTTATTACTGCAATTGCGAAAAAGTATGAAGGAATTGTTCAAAATTCACCAAAATTTCACCACAGTGTCTTAAAGCCTTAAAAGTATTGCACACCAAATTTGGAAGCTTTAACCCTTAAAATAACGGAACCGGAGCCGTTTTTATATTTAACCCCTTTACAGTCCCTGGTATCTGCTTTGCTGAGACCCAACCAAGCCCAAAGGGGAATACGATACCAAATGACGCCTTCAGAAAGTCTTTTCTATGTATCAGAGCTCCTCACACATGCATCTGCATGTCATGCTTCTCAAAAACAAGTGCGCAATACAGGCGCGAAAATGAGACTCTGCCTATGATTAGGGAAAGCCCCTAGGGAATAAGGTGTCCAATACAGTGCCTGCCGGTTATTTTACAAAATTCCCAAGATTAAAATAATTCCTCAAGGCTATGGAGTATAAAATATGTTTATATATAAATCGATTTAGCCCAGAAAATGTCTACAGTCTTAAAAAGCCCTTGTGAAGCCCTTTTTTTCTGTCTGTAATAAAAATGGCTTACCGGATCCCATAGGGAAAATGACAGCTTCCAGCATTACATCGTCTTGTTAGAATGTGTCATACCTCAAGCAGCAAAAGTCTGCTCACTGTTCCCCCAACTGAAGTTAATTCCTCTCAACAGTCCTGTGTGGAAACAGCCATCGATTTTAGTAACGGTTGCTAAAATCATTTTCCTCTTACAAACAGAAATCTTCTTCTCTTTTCTGTTTCAGAGTAAATAGTACATACCAGCACTATTTTAAAATAACAAACTCTTGATTGAATAATAAAAACTACAGTTAAACACTAAAAAACTCTAAGCCATCTCCGTGGAGATGTTGCCTGTACAACGGCAAAGAGAATGACTGGGGAAGGCGGAGCCTAGGAGGGATCATGTGACCAGCTTTGCTGGGCTCTTTGCCATTTCCTGTTGGGGAAGAGAATATCCCACAAGTAAGGATGACGCCGTGGACCGGACACACCTATGTTGGAGAAACCCAGGTTTGGTACGCAGGACTACCTTATCCGCATGAAAGATCAGATAAGGAGAATCACATTGTAAGGCAGATAACTCGGAAACTCTACGAGCCGAGGAAATAAATACCAAAAAAAGAACTTTCCAAGATTAAAGTTTGATATCTATGAAATGAGGAGGTTCAAACGGAACTCCTTGAAGAACCTTAAGAACCAGATTTAAGCTCCATGGCGGAGCAACAGGTTTAAACACAGGCTTGATTCTAACTAAAGCCTGACAAAATGCCTGAACGTCTGGAACATCTGCCAGACGCTTGTGCAAAAGAATAGACAGTGCAGAAATCTGTCCCTTTAAGGAACTAGCTGACAATCCTTTTTCCAAACCTTCTTGGAGAAAGGATAATATCCTGGGAATCCTGACCTTACTCCATGAGTACCCTTGGATTCACACCAAGATATTTACGCCATATCTTATGGTAAATTTTCCTGGTGACAGGCTTTCGTGCCTGTATTAAGGTATCAATTACTGACTCGGAGAAGCCACGCTTTGATAAAATCAAGCGTTCAATCTCCAGGCAGTCAGTCTCAGAGAAATTAGATTTGGATGATTGAAAGGACCTTGTAGTAGAAGATCTTGTCTTAACGGCAGAGTCCAAGGTGGAACGGATGACATGTCCACTAGATCTGCATACCAGGTCCTGCGTGGCCACGCACAAAGGCCCAAATGGGACCCTACAAACAAGGGAAGACTACGCCTAGACCAATTAAACTGGAGGTGGAGTACCGGGCATAGAACAGAGAAACTGTCTCACAAACGCTGTGCAAAGCACCAAGGACAACAGAGAACAGAGTCCTCACAGAGTCCCAAACTTGGAACACAGAAGTATTCCGCTAACCAAAACTTGTAACAGACCCAAACGAAAAATCTTAAGTCCAGAACACGCTCCCATCCTCAGGATGACATAGGGAATACTTGCTGAGAGCAAAAGCCAACTCCTCTAGGAAATCTAGGTTGCTAGACCTACCCACAGGTCATCCAAAAGAAAGGGGGATCATAACCACCACAAGGTTCCCCAAGACCTCGCTAGGGAACAAACTAGTAACCCTCAGTCTACTACAGTACAGAGTAGCCACAGAGCATGAGAATACGGAACTAGCCGCCCAGCTAGCCCACCTAGACTCTGAAGACAACGGCTCTCAGAACCCACTCTCAACTGGGTGCGAACCCCAGCAACGGCAAGTCTGAGACAGAGAGAAAGAGAGAAAGAGCAAAAGAGAGAAAGAGAGAAAGAGCGAAAGAGCGAGAGAGCGAAAGAGCGAGAGAGCGAGAGAGCGAGAGAGCGAAAGAGCGAGAGAGCGAAAGAGCGAGAGAGCGAAAGAGCGAGAGAGCGAAAGAGCGAGAGAGCGAGAGAGCGAGAGAGCGAAAGAGCGAGAGAGAGAAAGAGTGAAAGAGAGAAAGAGCAAAAGAGAGAAAGAGAGAAAGAGCAAAAGAGAGAAAGAGAGAAAGAGCGAAAGAGCGAGAGAGCGAAAGAGCGAGAGAGCGAAAGAGCGAGAGAGAGAAAGAGCGAGAGAGAGAAAGAGCGAAAGAGAGAGAGAGAGAGAGAGAAAGAGCGAAAGAGAGAGAGAGAGAGAGAGAGAGAGAGAGAGAGAGAGAGAGAGAGAGAGAGAGAGAGAGAGAGAGAGAAAGAAAGAGAGAAAGAGCGAAAGAGAGAAAGGGCGAAAGAGAGAGAGAGAGAGAGAGAAAGAAAGAGAGAAAGAGCGAAAGAGAGAAAGGGCGAAAGAGAGAGAGAGAGAGAGACGTAACACCCCATCTGAACAACCCAGGCTACAGGGGATACTAAATGCGATATCCAGATCACCTGGATAACGAGAAAAACTCGCAAGTAAGGAAGAGACCACCCCTTGCCTAAGTCCCACTCTCCAAGGAGCCATGGCAGTTAAAAGTCGTGCAACGACGCTAGAGCTTCTAGACTCACCAACAGCCTCAGGACAATAAGGCAAGGGAATACCACAAGGTCAAAACTACTCGAGCTAAGGCTGGTCTCCACATCACCTCCGCACAAGCAGATGATCACAGTGAGAAGGGGCAGAAACCCTCACCAGTTCCAGGAGGAACCCCAAACAAGCCCAAGGAGACCACACCCAGTGTCCTCAACAGGGAACAAACATCTCCCAGGCCCATAAAAGGAGGCCTAATTTGGAGATCACAGAGGGAGATCACAAGTCTCATAAAAACATAGTACACAGTCGATGTGCAATGGCTGCAGCAGGTTACAATCTGCAAACCAACCGCTGCAAGGCAGTAGAACTACCCTTAACTTACTAGCTGCTGAGGACCAAGTCCAATGACAATCCTCAAGAGAAAAAGGGCCAAACCGCCACACGGCGGGAAGGCGGCACTAAGTCCAACTCTCCACCACGTGGGAGCGGAACACTAGGGTCCGGTAATACCAGACACCATAGGACGACGAAGCGGAGAATCCACTGACCCAGTCATCCAAACCGAAGGCTATTAGGACTGAGACAATCCTTCTTGCCTTGTAGACCCACAGGTCCTCTATAATGCTTAGTTGAATGAAAAAGAAATAACATGAGTGCTCGGCACCTTGACCGGACCAGCAAATCAGAACGGCGCCACGTGTCTTAACAGCCACAAGACAGAACCGAACCCAACAGGACCAGCCTGCATCCAGGCCCTAACCGTCAGGCCGAATAAATCCTCCCTCAGAGGTGAAGAAGGCTAACAGACAAACATTGGAAAATTGTCTGAAGTAACAGAGGGCATCGATCCCAGTGTAAGATAACCGAAGGAAAATAAAATAAAGACATCCTAACCGGATAAAAAGAAAATATAAGGCAACCCGTAAAGAGTAGGACACGAAAACGCGCCACTCTATAACAAAAGGTACAACACTCAGGGACAGTTAAACCCGCAGGGAACTGAACAGGGGCCCTCCCCAAGGTGGTAGACCCGGGACAATAGGGCACGAGCACAAACGCGCATAAACGCCCGGACCCTGCAGACGAATAATCAGCAAAAATATGTGGAAGCAAAAACATGCTGCAACCTCCGGGGGGGGTTGGAACACGCCGCCCTGCATGGAGCAGCAATAATAAACTGGGTTACCTGCATGTGTAGAAGTATGGAGAGCAGTAGGGAATTCGCCTCTCAGAGGACGGGACCCCCAGAGGCGTATGGCTCAGCTGACCCTTGATTCCCAAAGCAACCAAGTGCTCTCATATGGCATACAGAACAAAACTGGTTGACATGCGTAGAGGCCAATCCGGATTCTTCACCGGATGCAGAATCTGAAATTAAAATAGTCTCAGTATCAGAATCCACCATAACTGAATCTGAAATTTGCACAGTCTCAGCATCAGAATCCTCTGTAAATGGATAGAGGAAAAGCAAATATGGACTAAAGAAGTAACACAAAAACGGCACGTGACACCCACAATGGCTGGGGCACTCACCACCTTCTATAAACAGACCCCTGCAAACTAGAATTCCTCCTTCGCCACACGGTCGGGAATGCGGAAATGGAAGAATGAGCGTAACCACGTCCGACCACAAGGTAAACTGTATAGTCCAAAAAAGCGCGCCTAACCATAAGGTCGCTTCACTTCCAAAGTCCTCAATGTTCCAACCACAAGCCCGTAAACACCACACATAAGCAGGTTGAATCAAATAAACATGATAATAAACCCCCCCCCCCCCCCCCGTTCAATAACCCCCCTCAGGAGATATTAATCCTTGATTCCAAGATACTAAAGGAGACTCACTGAGACCCTTATGTTAAAGGGACACTGAACCCAATTTTTTTTATTTTGTGATTCAGATAGAGCATGCAATTTTAAGCAACTTTCTAATTTACTCCTATTATCATTTTTTCTTTGTTCTCTTGCTATCTTTATTTGAAAAAAAAGGCATCTAAGCTTTTTTTTTGTTCAGATCTCCAGACAGCATTGTTTTAATGGTGGATGAATTTATCCACCAATACACAAGAACAACCAAGGTTGTTCACCAAAAAATGGGCCGGCATCTAAACTTACATTCTTTCATTTGAAATAAAGGATACCAAGAAAATGAAGACAATTTGATAACAGGAGTAAATTAGAAAGTTGCTTAAAATGTCATGCTCTATCTGAATCACAAAAGAAACAAAAGTGGGCTCAGTGTCCCTTTAAGTTACCCCACAAGGCGGTAGCCTCTCGGGAACACAAATACATTACAGTACATTCATAAAGAAAGTAAAACAAAACAAAACAATCTTACCGGAATCTACGCCGTGAAACAGGAACACGGCCTTTCAAGTGTGACGGATAGTAGCATTGTCTCCGCCATAGACTTGAGAGAAGAAAGCAGGCAGCGGAGCGAAGTTAAACAACGCTGATTGCTTGAGGAGCTGTTAACATGAGTCAGGATGGTTTCGCAGAAAGACTCTTCCTGCATCTCCGGACTCTAACTTTCATCCAAGTCCTCACTGAGAGACTGATAGGATTACTTAAAACTCCAGTCCCATGCCGAAGAGTACTACCCTCCATATGAGACAATAATAAATTCTGACACTTCTTTGCCTTTCGTACCAGGAGGTTGGCAGAGAATGACTGGGGGATGAGGGGAGTGGGAGGAGTATTTAAGCCTTTGTCTGGGGTGTCTTTGCCTCCTCCTGGAGGCCAGGTTCTTATTTCCCAAAAGTAATGAATGCAGCTGTGGACTCTTTCCATTTAAGAAAATGTAGGTTTGAATCTGGTATTTGGATATTCTCCTCACACAAATCGGGGACGCCATCTTGGGAGCATTCTGTGGATGACCGCAGCTTTTTCATATGATTTCTTCAAATGATCCATAACTGCCGTTTGGATATCAGGGATAATAAGTTGCTCTGTTTCCGAAACAGTAATTGGCCCAGTTGTTTTAAAAAGCTCAATGTCTCAGGTGTATCTGAGTCATATCCGCATCAGCAGCCACGCGGTACAATATTTCTGGCAGATGGCGCTCAGAAAATAAAGATGGGGACTCAGGAGCCTGCGTCTCAGTCAGCAGACGCTGCATGGCTGTTTCCAATCTAGTGAGTGCTGGGAGCAGTAGGATTTTCAGGACAGAAAGTAGATCCTGCATCTGGCTATCTTCCGTTACGGTAGCGTTGTTCATTAGAGCAGTATTAGCGGATCTATGCATAGTATGTTTCTGACCATCTCAGAATGCCTCACACACTTTACAATTCTTTTCCAACTTCTTGATCCC
The DNA here is from genome assembly GCF_027579735.1 of Bombina bombina. Classification (NCBI taxonomy): domain Eukaryota; kingdom Metazoa; phylum Chordata; class Amphibia; order Anura; family Bombinatoridae; genus Bombina; species Bombina bombina. The sequence continues at coordinate 1,129,679,137 of NC_069503.1, forward strand.
TTCAGTTACCGAACAGCTATACTGTTAAGGAGTAAAACGGATGGCTGTAGATTAGACCACATAAAATAGATAAAAAGGAGAGAGAGAGAGTCTATGTTCAGAGCCTCACAGATTTGTGGCCATCTTGGTTCGCCACTCACTGGAAATCAGCCTTAACATGATTTTTACTGCAATTATTTCTAATGGCATGGAGAGTCCACAATTCCATTCATTACTGTTGGGAATTCAACACTTGGCCACCAGGAGGAGCCAAAGACAACTCAGTCAAAGCTTAAGTATCCCTCCCATTTCCCATACTCCCCCAGTCATTATTTGCCTCTGTAACATGGAGGATGGCGAAGATGGTGCTCTGAAGAAAAACAGAATTTATGTTTACCTGATAAATTACTTTCTCCAACGGTGTGTCCGGTCCACGGCGTCATCCTTACTTGTGGGATATTCTCTTCCCCAACAGGAAATGGCAAAGAGCCAGCAAAGCTGGTCACATGATCCCTCCTAGGCTCCGCCTACCCCAGTCATTCGACCGACGTTAAGGAGGAATATTTGCATAGGAGAAACCATATGATACCGTGGTGACTGTAGTTAAAGAAAAAAAAAATTATCAGACCTGATTAAAAAACCAGGGCGGGCCGTGGACCGGACACACCGTTGGATTAAGTAATTTATCAGGTAAACATAAATTCTGTTTTCTCCAACATAGGTGTGTCCGGTCCACGGCGTCATCCTTACTTGTGGGAACCAATACCAAAGCTTTAGGACACGGATGAAGGGAGGGAGCAAATCAGGTCACCTAAATGGAAGGCACCACGGCTTGCAAAACCTTTCTCCCAAAAATAGCCTCAGAAGAAGCAAAAGTATCAAACTTGTAAAATTTGGTAAAAGAGTGCAGTGAAGACCAAGTCGCTGCCCTACATATCTGATCAACAGAAGCCTCGTTCTTGAAGGCCCATGTGGAAGCCACAGCCCTAGTGGAAGGAGCTGTGACCCTTTCAGGAGGCTGCCGTCCGGCAGTCTCGTAAGCCAATCTGATGATGCTTTTAATCCAAAAAGAGAGAGAGGTAGAAGTTGCTTTTTGACCTCTCCTTTTACCAGAATAAACAACAAACAAGGAAGATGTTTGTCTAAAATCCTTTGTAGCATCTAAATAGAATTTTAGAGCGCGAACAACATCCAAATTGTGCAACAAACGTTCCTTCTTCGAAACTGGTTTCGGACACAGAGAAGGCACGACTATCTCCTGGTTAATGTTTTTGTTAGAAACAACTTTTGGAAGAAAACCAGGTTAGTACGTAAAACCACCTTATCTGCATGGAACACCAGATAAGGAGGAGAACACTGCAGAGCAGATAATTCTGAAACTCTTCTAGCAGAAGAAATTGCAACCAAAAACAAAACTTTCCAAGATAATAACTTAATATCAACGGAATGTAAGGGTTCAAACGGAACCCCCTGAAGAACTGAAAGAACTAAGATGAGACTCCAAGGAGGAGTCAAAGGTTTGTAAACAGGCTTGATTCTAACCAGAGCCTGAACAAAGGCTTGAACATCTGGCACAGCTGCCAGCTTTTTGTGAAGTAACACAGACAAGGCAGAAATCTGTCCCATCAAGGAACTTGCAGATAATCCTTTTTCCAATCCTTCTCGAAGGAAGGATAGACTCTTAGGAATCTTAACCTTGTCCCAAGGGAATCCTTTAGATTCACACCAACAGATATATTTTTTCCAAATTTTGTGGTAAATTTTTCTAGTTACAGGCTTTCTGGCCTGAACAAGAGTATCAATAACAGAATCTGAGAACCCTCGCTTTGATAAGATCAAGCGTTCAATCTCCAAGCAGTCAGCTGGAGTGGGACCAGATTCGGATGTTCGAACGGACCTTGAACAAGAAGGTCTCGTCTCAAAGGTAGCTTCCATGGTGGAGCCGATGACATATTCACCAGATCTGCATACCAAGTCCTGCGTGGCCACGCAGGAGCTATCAAGATCACCAACGCCCTCTCCTGATTGATCCTGGCTACCAGCCTGGGGATGAGAGGAAACGGCGGGAATACATAGGCTAGTTTGAAGGTCCAAGGTGCTACTAGTGCATCTACTAGAGTCGCCTTGGGATCCCTGGATCTGGACCCGTAGCAAGGAACCTTGAAGTTCTGACGAGAGGCCATCAGATCCATGTCTGGAATGCCCCACAGTTGAGTGATTTGGGCAAAGATTTCCGGATGGAGTTCCCACTCCCCCGGATGCAATGTCTGACGACTCAGAAAATCCGCTTCCCAATTTTCCACTCCTGGGATGTGGATTGCAGACAGGTGGCAGGAGCGAGTCTCCGCCCATTGAATGATTCTGGTCACTTCTTCCATCGCCAGGGAACTCCTTGTTCCCCCCTGATGGTTGATGTACGCAACAGTCGTCATGTTGTCTGATTGAAACCGTATGAACTTGGCCCTCGCTAGCTGAGGCCAAGCCTTGAGAGCATTGAATATCGCTCTCAGTTCCAGAATATTTATCGGTAGAAGAGATTCTTCCCGAGACCAAAGACCCTGAGCTTTCAGGGATCCCCAGACCGCGCCCCAGCCCATCAGACTGGCGTCGGTCGTGACAATGACCCACTCTGGTCTGCGGGAGGTCACCCCTTGTGACAGGTTGTCCAGGGACAGCCACCAACGGAGTGAGTCTCTGGTCCTCTGATTTACTTGTATCTTCGGAGACAAGTCTGTATAGTCCCCATTCCACTGACTGAGCATACACAGTTGTAATGGTCTTAGATGAATGCGCGCAAAAGGAACTATGTCCATTGCCGCTACCATCAAACCTATCACTTCCATGCACTGCGCTATGGAAGGAAGAGGAACGAATGAAGTATCCGACAAGAGCTTAGAAGTTTTGTTTTTCTGGTCTCTGTCAGAAAAATCCTCATTTCTAAGGAGTCTATTATTGTTCCCAAGAAGGGAACTCTTGTCGACGGAGATAGAGAACTCTTTTCCACGTTCACTTTCCATCCGTGAGATCTGAGAAAGGCCAGGACTATGTCCGTGTGAGCCTTTGCTTGAGGAAGGGACGACGCTTGAATCAGAATGTCGTCCAAGTAAGGTACTACAGCAATGCCCCTTGGTCTTAGCACCGCCAGAAGGGACCCTAGTACCTTTGAGAAAATCCTTGGAGCAGTGGCTAATCCGAAAGGAAGCGCCACGAACTGGTAATGTTTGTCCAGGAATGCGAACCTTAGGAACCGATGATGTTCCTTGTGGACAGGAATATGTAGATACGCATCCTTTAAATCCACCGTGGTCAAGAATTGACCTTCCTGGATGGAAGGATTGTTCGAATGGTTTCCATTTTGGACGATGGAACCTTGAGAAACTTGTTTAGGATCTTGAGATCTAAGATTGGTCTGAACGTTCCCTCTTTTTTGGGAACTACGAACAGATTGGAGTAGAACCCCATCCCTCGTTCTCTTAATGGAACAGGATGAATCACTTCCAGAAGATAACCTTGGGAGACTATTTCTAGCGCCCAAGGATCCAGAACATCTCTTGCCCAAGCCTGAGTGAAGAGAGAGAGTCTGCCCCCCACCAAATCCGGTCCCGGATCGGGGGCCCGCATCTCATGCTGTCTTGGGAGCAGTGGCAGGTTTCTTGGCCTGCTTTCCTTTGTTCCAGCCTTGCATAGGTCTCCAGGCTGGATTGGCTTGAGAAGTATTACCCTCCTGCTTAGAGGACGTAGCACTTGGGGCTGGTCCGTTTCTGCGAAAGGGACGAAAATTAGGTTTATTTTTGGCCTTGAAAGACCTATCCTGAGGAAGGGCGTGGCCCTTGCCCCCAGTGATATCAGAGATAATCTCTTTCAAGTCAGGGCCAAACAGTGTTTTCCCCTTGAAAGGAATGTCAAGCAATTTGTTCTTGGAAGACGCATCCGCTGACCAAGATTTTAAGCAAAGCGCTCTGCGCGCCACAATAGCAAACCCAGAATTTTTCGCCGCTAACCTAGCCAATTGCAAGGTGGCGTCTAGGGTGAAAGAATTAGCCAATTTAAGAGCACGAATTCTGTCCATAATCTCCTCATAAGAAGAAGAATTACTAATAATCGCCTTTTCTAGCTCATCGAACCAGAAACACGCGGCTGTAGTGACAGGGACAATGCATGCAATTGGTTGTAGAAGGTAACCTTGCTGAACAAACATATTTTTTAGCAAACCTTCTAATTTTTTATCCATAGGATCTTGGAAAGCACAACTATCTTCTATGGGTATAGTGGCGCGCTTGTTTAGAGTAGAAACCGCCCCCTCGACCTTGGGGACTGTCTGCCATAAGTCCTTTCTGGGGTCGACTATAGGAAACAATTTGTTAAATATGGGGGGAGGTACGAAAGGTATACCGGGCCTGTCCCATTCTTTATTAACAATGTACGCCACCCGCTTGGATATAGGAAAAGCTTCGGGGGGCCCCGGGGCCTCTAGGAACTTGTCCATTTTACATAGTGTTTCTGGAATGACCAGATAATCACAATCATCCAAATTGGATAACACCTCCTTAAGCAGAGCGCGGAGATGTTCCAACTTAAATTTAAAAGTAATCACATCAGGTTCAGCTTGTTGAGAAATTTTTCCTGAATCTGAAATTTCTCCCTCAGACAAAACCTCCCTGGCCCCCTCAGACTGGTGTAGGGGCCCTTCAGAAACAATATCATCAGCGTCCTCATGCTCTTCAGTATTTTCTAAAACAGAGCAGTCGCGCTTTCGCTGATAAGTGGGCATATTGGCTAAAATGTTTTTGATAGAATTATCCATTACAGCCGTTAATTGTTGCATAGTAAGGAGTATTGGCGCGCTAGATGTACTAGGGGCCTCCTGTATGGGCAAGACTGGTGTAGACGAAGGAGGGGATGATGCAGTACCATGCTTACTCCCCTCACTTGAGGAATCATCTTGGGCATCATTTTTACTAAATTTTTTATGACATAAATCACATCTATTTAAATGAGAAGGAACCTTGGCTTCCCCACAGTCAGAACACAATCTATCTGGTAGTTCAGACATGTTAAACAGGCATAAACTTGATAACAAAGCACAAAAAACGTTTTAAAATAAAACCGTTACTGTCACTTTAAATTTTAAACTGAACACACTTTATTACTGCAATTGCGAAAAAGTATGAAGGAATTGTTCAAGCTTTAACCCTTAAAATAACGGAACCGGAGCCGTTTTTATATTTAACCCCTTTACAGTCCCTGGAATCTGCTTTGCTGAGACCCAACCAAGCCCAAAGGGGAATACGATACCAAATGATGCCTTCAGAAAGACTTTTCTATGTATCAGAGCTCCACACACATGCAGCTGCATGCCATGCTGTTCTCAAAAACAAGTGCGCCATACCGGCGCGAAAATGAGGCTCTGACTATGATTAGGGAAAGCCCCTATAGAATAAAGTGTCTAAAACAGTGCCTGCCGATATTATTTTACAAAAAATACCCAGATTAAATGATTCCTCAAGGCTAAATATGTGTAAATATGATCGATTTAGCCCAGAAAATGTCTACAGTCTTAATAAACCCTTGTGAAGCCCTTATTTACTGTCTGAATAAAAATGGCTTACCGGATCCCATAGGGAAAATGACAGCTTCCAGCATTACATCGTCTTGTTAGAATGTGTCATACCTCAAGCAGCAAAAGACTGCTCACTGTTCCCCCAACTGAAGTTAATTCCTCTCAACAGTCCTGTGTGGAACAGCCATGGATTTTAGTAACGGTTGCTAAAATCATTTTCCTCATACAAACAGAAATCTTCATCTCTTTTCTGTTTCAGAGTAAATAGTACATACCAGCACTATTTTAAAATAACAAACTCTTGATTGAATAATAAAAACTACAGTTAAACACTAAAAAACTCTAAGCCATCTCCGTGGAGATGTTGCCTGTACAACGGCAAAGAGAATGACTGGGGTAGGCGGAGCCTAGGAGGGATCATGTGACCAGCTTTGCTGGCTCTTTGCCATTTCCTGTTGGGGAAGAGAATATCCCACAAGTAAGGATGACGCCGTGGACCGGACACACCTATGTTGGAGAAATTGGATTTAAGTCCTTTAATGGGTAGTTTCCCTACAAAATAGAACTGAGGTTAATGCTGTGTCCATGTAAACCTCTTAGTAAGAGTATTGTTAGCTGCTGGATGTCGCAGGGAACTTCTCTGTCCGCATTCCAGCAATTGGTGCCAACACCCCCTCTGGCAACCAGTGTTAACTTACACTGCTTTCCTCTACATTTCATGTTCCTGTCTGATCTGGAAGAGCTGTGACTGCATCCATGGCTGAAGTCCTGAGGGTAAGTCCCTTTTATCTCTCCTGCTACAGATGGCCTCTATATAAGGGATCTTAATCCCTAGTAGTTTTACAGACACAGGAGAGTTCCATGTCTACTATAAGGATGGTGTTTTTGAGGCACAGTAACCCTGCAGTCTCTCAGAGGGGGGAGTTAAGGGGATAATTCTCAGATGCAGATATATAGGGATGTGTAGAGCGTTTAGATCACACTGGCGACTTCCAGAACAAACAGGACTGCATCACTGCACCTCACTTTTTTGCCTACTTTTAAGGGTTTTCTTTATGGATCACCGGTATCGCTATGGGCATTAAGACTTAAGACTACTACCACTGGTTACTAGGGTCACAGGTTTGATCCCTGCAAGGAAACGTGTGAGCAAGAGTCAACCTGAAATAATTTTAAACCAACAGTAAAATTGAATGTAGAGCTTGTTAAGTTTTTAGCTAAAAGTTTTATGGAACCTGCTCACATTGTCCGTTACATTTAGTGTACATATAAAACACTACTGCTGACCTGTTGCTATGCAAGGTGGTGTTGTGTGATCTCATGATCTGCACTGTGACACAGCTGTCTTTATGCACACTGGGATGTACCCAATTTATCTCATTTTTAGGTGACACAGCATTAACGGTACACTTCATATCAGAATTAAAAACTCCTTTCTTCTGTTCAACAGGGATTCCCTGGTATTTGCTACTATCTAGTGGCGTTTTTTTGTAATTCACCTTGGAAGACAGAATTTTCTAATTTTGAATGTGAATGTCCTGTTAAGTGTTTAATACAGTCTTTAGCACATTATTATTGTGCGTTTATGAGGTGTTCAAGGGACAGAGTTTCTTCCCTTTCTCAGAAGTTTACTTTATAGTATGTTAATGCTTACTTTGAACCAAGATTATTTTTTCTGTTCAATGCAAGTCTTTTGCTGGCTTTTAGTGGTGATTGTAAAAAAGGGCTCCTGTGTGGGTTGTATTTTCTTACCACTGTTAATCTACTGAAAGCAGCATGCTGTCATCCAAGGTATCTTATGGCAAGCATTGTATTTTTTTATGTAAATTTTATTTATTAGGGCGGCTTCCTTTTTTTAGAATCTCTCTTATGAAGGTATTTCTTCTTATGTTTTAAGGGACTATATTTAAGGTTATGTCTCTTATTTCTTGGTCATGTTCCTAGCCATCCTTTCTATAGGAATATCTGGCTGTTTGGACATTTATCCACTTGCATTACTGCTGAGTGTTGGATCTTGCTGATGGTCTTAGGAGCCTTTACTACCGTCAGTTGCTTTTGTTCTCTATGAGAAATCCCAGTAACTCTGTATTAGTGCAGTGGTTTTCATCACCTTCTGCTTGTATTACTGTGCAATATATTATCTCTTGGGATTTTTAGGCACAGCCTCTCAGATTGTCTTGATAGGATATTCAGGGCAGAAGACCCAGTTCAAATTCAGCACAGAATCTGCTGTTTGATGTGGTAACTATTCGATCAGAATAATAAGCTTGTCTAGGTCCAGTTCTGAAGGACGCATACCTTCACTTTCCGATTTGCAAGGACCATTTTCAATGTCTGCGATTTGCCTTTCTAGACAAACACATTCTGTTTGTAGCCCTTTTGATCTGGCTACAGCTCCCAGGAACTTTACAACAGTGCTGGGAGCTCTTACCAGTAGCCAGGACGCAAGGTACTGCTGTGTCTCCGTACCTGGATATCTTGGTTCATAATCCATCTTTTCATTTTGCAAGATCCCTCTCAGACTCTCGTCTCTTATTTGCTCCCACAGGTGGAAGATATATCTGAACAAGTGATACCAGGTTCCTTGTACCAGGGTTTGTTTATTGGGGACATTCATAGATTTGGTTTTATATGAAGATCTTCCTGACGGATCTGAGACTATCCAAACTTCTCTCTGAAGTATGGAAGTAATTGGTCTCATGGTGGCTACCATGGACATTTTTCCCTTTTGCTCATTTACATCGGAGACCTCTACAACTATGTATATTCAGACAATAGAACGGCGATCATTCAAATCTCTCTCATCTGATCATCCTGGACAACCACACAAGAGAATATCTTGGTGGCTCTGTCAGGATAATCTGTTTCAAGGCATGTGCTTGAAACCATTGTGGGAGATTGTGTCTACGGATGCTAGCATCCTGGTCAGGAGGGGGCAGTTTGGGGTCCCTTAAAAGCTCAGGGATCGGGGGGCGGGTCCGAACACCGACCAAGATGGCTGCTTTTCACTGAGGCTGAATTCTGGAGCTGAGGGAACCGTTGCCTAACGCTTCACAAGCATATGACTCAAGCTCTAAACTACAAGGGTATTATAGTTTAATATACAGAGAACGGACACATGTTTTTTGACTTTGAATTCCAGCCAGGCAGACCGGAATAAGTGAGGTGCGCAGCAGAGGCCTAGCAATAGACCCGACTCCTCATTTACCCTCCCTAAGTCCTGATATGTCAGGAATAACAGCCGTATGAGCTGTCTTGCTTTAGGTTAAATACAGTGAGAATCCCCAGAACACTGTAATAACTTTGGACACTCGCCTATTTACTGGACATAAGCTGCAACTTCTTATGGTCGCACTACAGGACACCGCTAATATGGAGGCGGTTGATAGATGGGAAACTTCCCTAACACGGGCGATTGCCGAACACCTTGAAGAGTTGGAACATGACATGTCCTTACTCCTATTGTGCCAAAAGATCACAGCCAAACTACCTCTGCAGGATTGTAGCATAGATATAGTCCCTGAGCTGGAAAGAGAAATATGGTGACTCACATTCCAACTCGAGAGGAAGTGGTAAGGAGAAACCTGAACTCCCGACAGATGACACCGCATCTACCGCCTCTATCGTGAGCCAAACAAGCAACTTGCCTGAACAGACGTGTTGGGCAGTCAGAGAATGTACAACGGGCTCTCAGGGCGATCGGACTGCACTAGCTTTTCCATGCGAGCTCCGTGAAGCTAAGAGGCCCCTACAGGACCATTTTGTCAAAGGCAGCCTTCCTTCCCTGAAAAGCCTTCCAGATGATCACAGTGCTGTCAAAATTGGCCCGGGAGAACAAGTCGCTGTGGGTTTTTATCTATCACACCCCACAACAATGGAGCCTGCTGAATATACTGAGTGGAGGGAAGTCAGGTTACTGTGTTTTTTCCAGCCCGCGGAGCCTCTCCTGAATCGCGGATCTGATCCCCCCAAGCTCTCAGGTAGTACAACGCCCCCAAACATTTACCGGCTTAACTTTTTTTGGCAAGGATATGTAAGTTTGACGAGTCGCAGAGGAGTGGGCTAAACTGCATCTACATCAAGTACCCGTCCAAATCCCGGTGGTTATGTGTGGGACTGTTATCTGTCTTGCTATGATCCCATGCAATGACGTTCCGGTGAGACTAAAAATTTGTTGTTAACACTTGCCCCATAATCCGGAATATAAGTAGATAAATGGACCTCATGGATAGATTAAGAATTATATGTTACTTGCAGAGATTTCTCTGTGTGCCTCCTGGAACATTCAGTGTTACTAATTTCCTGGGATGGAGTATGTAGATCTAATGTACATTGAACTGCCTAACCTACGAGTTATACTTTTTATGATAATGTTTTTTGTTTATTGGCATGTATATAACCACTGTGCACAATCATATGGTTCAGTACAGGGTATTGTATCACTTCTCATTTTCAGAACTGTTTCAACCATACCAGAGTATTGCATGGAATGTGTTCCACCAGTATAGACACATTTGAATCCCTACATTCCCCACAATTAGTTTCTATTGAGCCTGTAATTTCATATAATATTTTACCCTATATCATTGCTGTAGCTATCAGGTGTGCATGCTATTAGTCTCAACACTACTGCATAGTCCTTCAACTATAAACCAATGACTATCTTTACTCTGATGTTACAGTTGTTCTTTTATGTTACATATAGAGATCTATATCCAGACAACTTGAACACTATTTGTGTCTGATCATGTGGCCCTAATATATATTGAAATACCTAGCCTACAAGATATACCATTTATGTTAAGGATTATTGTTTAATAACAGGATATAACCATTGATAGTAACAATCTGACTAAGCATGCAATACTATATTTTCTTCTCATTCTCACAAGAAGTTATGTTTCACTATACATTAGCTCAGTAAGACTGTCTAATAACAAGGCGGATAATAAGACACCTTTATCTTAAAGTATAATTTATTGAGTTTATTGCCACAGGGTTTAGGGCCCAGGCCCATGTGGCAGACACACAATCTTCTGGTCTAATACCAGCACATATAGCACCAACTGTAGAACAGTCCTTAAAAGAATTGAGCGTGCTTACACTCTGGTAGTTCATCATACATTTTGCGTTAAGTACCACTTTAAATTTTCTCAACTTCTTAGGTATAGCCAGCATCACTCTAGGTGGCTCTAGAAGGATAAGATGATCAGAATAGCAACTAGGGGTCCATACACCTCCTTTAAACCTCATAGTGTCCCTACCACTGTTGTTATATAGTAAAATTAAGAGTTTATACCTATCGCTATAGTTGTTCAAAATTTATGTTACATACAATGCTTGATAGTTTCCTATTACTAACACCATCATTATTATATTAGTACATCAATATAGCTCAATTCAATGGTCTTATATGGGTTTTTCAGTTTTCACAATAGATCTAAACCCTATAAAAATAGAAAATGGAGATTCTTTAAAAAAGATCTTTGAGTGGTCCCCCTAGTTTCAGAAGCTACCTTCCTGGATTATGTTTAAGATTGTATAAGGGGCCCAAAAGTGGTCCTGTTGGTTTTGTTGAAGGTAGAAAGATGTATTGGCATTGACTTTGATATTAAATTTGTATTTGTATTGATATATACTTCCACCCCACTTTACTTAAATGATATAACAATTGTTAGTTGAATATGTGGAAACTATTTGTATGTAACACTTTCTACATGTTTATGTTTGTTTGCCTTTTGATGAATCTCAATAAAAACATTAAATAAAAAAATAAAAAAAGCTCAGGGATCCTTGTTGCCAGAAAAAACAGGTAATTATGTACCCATCTGTGCTCGTCTGCCTGGAAAAGTATCTCTATTAAGTCCTGGGCCTGCCTCAGCAAAGCACATGCTCTCAGAGCCCATCCCCATAAACATCCTGGAGTTGAGAGCAATCTTCAATGCTCTAGTAGCGTGGCCTTAACTATGCTCTGTCCAGTTTATCAGATTTCTATTGAACAACTGAACATCTGTGGCTTACATCAACCATCAGGGAGGAGAGGAGTTCCCTGGCTATGAGGGAAATCTCATGCATAATTCAGTGGGCTGAATCCCACCATTGTCAATTATCAACCGTCCTTTATCGGGGAATAGACTATTGGGTTTTTCTTCCGGAAGTGTTCTCCAAGATAACCCTCAGGTGGGGTGTTAGAGATAAACCTCATGGCTTCTTGTGTCTATAAAAAGCCGACCATATAGGGGTCCATATTGAAGGACCCTCAAGCAGTGCTGGTGGACACGTTAGCGGTTCTGTGGGAGTTCAACTGATATATCTGTTCCCTCAGTTTGCCCTTCTCCCCAGAATTTTGTCCGCATCAATCAGGAGCAGCCCTTGGTATCCTAATTGCTCCAGCTTGGTCTCACAAGACTTGCTTTGCAGATCCGGTGAAGATGGCACCCGCCCCTCCCCTTGGAGGTTGCCTCTGAGGAAAGACCTACTTCAGGGTCCGTTACTTCATCAAAATATAGTTTCTCTGAGGATGACTGCGTGGAGATTGAACCTTTAGTCTGGTCTAAAAGAGGTTTTTTCAAATGGTCCAAGCTCGTAGACCTGTGACACTTCGGATGTATCATAAGGTCTGGCGCACCTATCCTGGTGAGAGTCTTGAGGCTTTCCATAGCACAAGGTGACAGCTTCTTGAATTTTGTAGTTTTCTCAGAGTTTGGAAAAAAGGTTTCTCAGCTAGTTCTCTAAAAGGGACAGATCTCTTCCTTTTCAGTTTTGTTACTCAAGAAGCTAACCATTCTTCTGAATGTTCAGTCTTTTTTTACAGGTCCTGGTCAGAATCAGGCCTGTGTTTATATCTGTTGCTCTTCTTTGAACAAAGAAGGAAAACGGATCCGCATTCTTCCAAGAATAAAAAGTCTTATTTTACAAATATTAAAAATACACAGGATGCATCCAAAGAGAAACAGGGGGAGGGTATGCCTAGACTGACATGTTTCAGCCGTTAAGCCGTAATCATAGTCTGAAGGGGCAGAGCAGGATGCACATTTAAAAATCATGCAAAAACTGCTGATAGGTTAATTAAGTGGTTAATACAACATAATAATTACCCCCTGAAAGTTAACTCTAAATGTAGTTCTAATCGTAGATATGTAAATGAACAATCATGATGCACAGAGAAAATATTTTTGGATATAAGTGCATACAGACTGAGCTGTAAATAGATGCAAATAAATCCCACTGTATAATCTGCTGCTTTACACAGTACAGATACAAAACATGAAACAAACGTAACATATGCTGCCACAGTATGCTCATAAATAAATTCTAATACTATAAGGTGTATAAAAGTACTGATATACAAATGAGGCAAAGCACTGTTGAATTTTAAAACCTTGGTAGAACTTAATAGATACCCATATAGGTATATCAAAAAACAATGCATTAATAGATAGTAAATATGAATAAGTGTGATCAAAACAACACAGAGTGAGTGCTGAAGTACTGGTATATTAGATGTTATACTATGCTAGGAGTGAAAAGCTCTTAACGTACATTCTAAAAATTCCCAGGAGTTATTCCCAACAATTAATTAAGTTGTTCCTAGAATTAAGGCCTAGAGGTGTTCTGGTTTTCAACTGGAAAATCCAGAATACCTCTCGCTTGGCTAGTAGTGCATCTATGTCCCCTCCTCTTTTGGGTACAGAGACACTTTCGATGGCTACCCATTTAAATGTATTCCATTTCGAATCATGACATGTAGCAAAATGCTGCACCAAGGGGGAGGTGGATTTACCTCTAGAGATAGTTGAAATGTGTTCCCTTATACGGGAATTAATGTCCCTAGAGGTAAGCCCCACGTACTGTAGATTACAATGAACACAAGTGATAAGGTAAATCATATATGTACTTCTGCAATTGAGACAAGTTTTTATGTCATAGGTCAAGCCACTCACTGCAGAAGTGAAAGTGTTGGTAATCTGCACAAATTCACAAGGCTTGCATTTTCTGTGGCCACATCTATACATGCCTTTGTGTTTCAACCAGGAACTACTTGTGTTATCCGATGTGCCTAACTGCGTGGGTGAATGTAATGATCCTAGAGTACGGCATTTCCTGTAAGAGCACCTTATGCCCTGTTGTACTGTATTTCTTAATCCGTCATCTCCTACCAAAAGTAGAAAATGTTTCTTGACAATGCTACATATTTGAGGATATTGTGCACTATAGGTTGTAACAAAATTGACTCCATTAAACGTGTCTCTTTTGCTCCTATTATCTTGTAGCAGCTCATCTCTAGGGATCTCTCCTGCTCCTATTATCTTGTAGCAGCTCTTCTTTGTAGCCTTAGACTAGTCCTTCGTGTTTCTTCAAGGCTCAGTTTGAGCCTATTCTGTTGATATTAAACTTTTATCTTTGAAAGTTCTCTCTTCTACTTGTAGAGTTTCAGAATTTTCTGCCTTACAGTGTGATCCCACTTTTATTTATTTTCCATGCAGATAAGGCTGTTCTTTATACCAATTTAGGATTTCTTTCCAAGGTGGTCTGTGACCACAATCTCAATCGGGAGATCGTAGTTTCTTCCTTCTGCCCTAACCCTTCACAAAACTGAAAGTTTGCTTCCCTATTTTTTTTATCCAGGCTACCAAATATTTTAGGCTCTCTTTATCCTTGTTGTGATGTACGCCGGTAGGCGCAAGGGTCTTTCGTTTGACTTATGAGAAAGCTGGTCAGCAGCCTCCTCATAGGAATATGGCTCACTCTACTGGGCTGTGTCTTCTTCTTGGGTTTTCTTAAGATCGAAGTATCCATGGAACAAATCTGTAGGGCAACTTGTTCCTTTTTACTTACTTTGTCTAAATTTTACAAGTTTGATGTTTTTTTGCTTCAGTTGGGTCCTCTATTAGGAGAAAAATGCTTCAAGCAGTGGTGCCATTATGTGTCCTCTCTGGCTTGGGTATTTGATTCCCAACAGTAAAGAATGGAATTGTGGACTCTCCATGCCATTGGAAAGAAAAAGGAAATTTATGCTTACCTGATAAATTTGTTTCTTTTACGATACGATGAGTCCACGGATTTCATCCTTACTTATGGGATATCGCCTCCTGGTCAAAAGGAGGAGGCAAAGAGCACCACAGCAGAGCTGAATATATAGCTCCTCCCTTCCCTCCCACTCCAGTCATTCGACCGAAATTAGAAAGAGAAAAAAAAAAGCCAAGATGCAGAGGTGACTGAAGTTTAACAAAAATAAAAGACCTGTCATACAAAACAGGGTGGACCGTGGACTCATCGTATCGTAAAAGAAACAAATTTATCAGGTAAGCATAAATTTCCTTTTTCTTTTACAAGATACGATAAGTCCACGGATTTCATCCTTACTTATGGGATACAATACCAAAGCAATATGACACGGATTAAAGGGAGGGACAAGACAGGGAACCTAAACGGAAGGCACCACTGCTTGAAGAACTTTTCTCCCAAAAACAGCCTCAGACAAGGCAAAAGTATCAAATTTGTAAAATTTTGAAAAAGTGTGAAGAGAAGACCAAGTTGCAGCTTTGCAAATCTGTTCAACAGAAGCATCATTTTTGAATGCCCATGAGGAATCCACAGCCCTAGTGGAATGAGCCGTAATTCGTTCAGGAGGCTGCTGTCCAGCAGTCTCATATGCAAAACGGATGATACTCTTCAGCCAAAAAGAATGGTAGCCTTAGCTTTCTGACCCCTACGCTTCCCAGAAAATACAACAAACAGGGAAGAAGATTAACGAAAATCCTTAGTTGCCTGTAAGTAAAACTTCAAGGCACGGACCACGTCCAAATTATGCAACAGTCGCTCCATCTTAGGAGGATTAGGACACAAGGAAGGAACAACAATTTCCTGATTAATATTGTTATTTGAAACAACCTTAGGAAGAAAACCAGGTTTGGTACGTAACACCACCTTATCCGAATAAAAAAACAGAATTTATGTTTACCTGATAAATTACTTTCTCCAACGGTGTGTCCGGTCCACGGCGTCATCCTTACTTGTGGGATATTCTCTTCCCCAACAGGAAATGGCAAAGAGCCCAGCAAAGCTGGTCACATGATCCCTCCTAGGCTCCGCCTACCCCAGTCATTCGACCGACGTTAAGGAGGAATATTTGCATAGGAGAAACCATATGATACCGTGGTGACTGTAGTTAAAGAAAATAAATTATCAGACCTGATTAAAAAAACCAGGGCGGGCCGTGGACCGGACACACCGTTGGAGAAAGTAATTTATCAGGTAAACATAAATTCTGTTTTCTCCAACATAGGTGTGTCCGGTCCACGGCGTCATCCTTACTTGTGGGAACCAATACCAAAGCTTTAGGACACGGATGATGGGAGGGAGCAAATCAGGTCACCTAGATGGAAGGCACCACGGCTTGCAAAACCTTTCTCCCAAAAATAGCCTCAGAAGAAGCAAAAGTATCAAACTTGTAAGACTTTAAATTTTAAACTGAACACACTTTATTACTGCAATTGCGAAAAAACATGAAGGAATTGTTCAAAATTCACCAAAATTTCACCACAGTGTCTTAAAGCCTTAAAAGTATTGCACACCAAATTTGGAAGCTTTAACCCTTAAAATAACGGAACCGGAGCCGTTTTTAACTTTAACCCCTTTACAGTCCCTGGTATCTGCTTTGCTGAGACCCAACCAAGCCCAAAGGGGAATACGATACCAAATGACGCCTTCAGAAAGTCTTTTCTATGTATCAGAGCTCCTCACACATGCGACTGCATGTCATGCCTCTCAAAAACAAGTGCGCAACACCGGCGCGAAAATGAGGCTCTGCCTATGATTTGGGAAAGCCCCTAAAGAATAAGGTGTCTAAAACAGTGCCTGCCGATATAATCTTATCAAAATACCCAGATTAAATGATTCCTCAAGGCTAAATATGTATAATATATGAATCGATTTAGCCCAGAAAAAGTCCACAGTCTTAATAAGCCCTTGTGAAGCCCTTATTTACTATCTTAATAAACATGGCTTACCGGATCCCATAGGGAAAATGACAGCTTCCAGCATTACATCGTCTTGTTAGAATGTGTCATACCTCAAGCAGCAAGAGACTGCTCACTGTTCCCCCAACTGAAGTTAATTCCTCTCAACAGTCCTGTGTGGAACAGCCATGGATTTTAGTAACGGTTGCTAAAATCATTTTCCTCATACAAACAGAAATCTTCATCTCTTTTCTGTTTCAGAGTAAATAGTACATACCAGCACTATTTTAAAATAAACTCTTGATTGAATAATAAAAACTACAGTTAAACACTAAAAAACTCTAAGCCATCTCCGTGGAGATGTTGCCTGTACAACGGCAAAGAGAATGACTGGGGTAGGCGGAGCCTAGGAGGGATCATGTGACCAGCTTTGCTGGGCTCTTTGCCATTTCCTGTTGGGGAAGAGAATATCCCACAAGTAAGGATGACGCCGTGGACCGGACACACCTATGTTGGAGAAACATAATTTATGCTTACCTGATAAATTTATTTCTCTTGTAGTGTATCCAGTCCACGGATCATCCATTACTTGTGGGATATTCTCCTTCCCAACAGGAAGTTGCAAGAGGATCACCCACAGCAGAGCTGCTATATAGCTCCTCCCCTCACTGTCATATTCAGTCATTCGACCGAAACAAGCCGAGAAAGGAGAAACCACAGGGTGCAGTGGTGACTGTAGTTTAATTAAAATTTAGACCTGCCTGAAAAGGACAGGGTGGGCCGTGGACTGGATACACTACAAGAGAAATAAATTTATCAGGTAAGCATAAATTATGTTTTCTCTTGTTAAGTGTATCCAGTCCACGGATCATCCATTACTTGTGGGATACCAATAACAAAGCTAAAGTACACGGATGATGGGAGGGACAAGGCAGGAACTTAAACGGAAGGAACCACTGCCTGTAGAACCTTTCTCCCAAAAACAGCCTCCGAAGAAGCAAAAGTGTCAAATTTGTAAAATTTTTAAAAAGTATGAAGCGAAGACCAAGTTGCAGCCTTGCAAATCTGTTCAACAGAGGCCTCATTTTTAAAGGCCCAGGTGGAAGTCACAGCTCTAGTAGAATGAGCTGTAATCCTTTCAGGAGGCTGCTGTCCAGCAGTCTCATAGGCTAAACGGATTATACTCCGAAGCCAAAAAGAAAGAGGTTTCCGAGGCCTTCTGACCTCTCCTCTGTCCAGAGTAAACAACAAACAGGTTAGATGTTTGGCGAAAATCTTTAGAATCCTGCAAGTAAAACTTCAAGGCACGGACTACTTCTAGATTATGCAAAAGACGTTCCTTCTTTGAAGAAGGATTAGGACATAATGATGGAACAACAATCTCTTGATTGATATTTTTGTTAGAAACCACCTTAGGTAAAAACCCAGGTTTTGTACGCAGAACAACTTTATCTGAATGAAAGATCAGATAAGGAGAATCACAATGTAAGGCAGATAACTCCGAGACTCTTCGAGCCGAGGAAATAGCCATCAGAAAAAGAACTTTCCATGAAAGAAGTTTGATATCAATAGAATGAAGGGGTTCAAACGGAACCCCTTGAAGAACTTTAAGAACCAAGTTTAAGCTCCATGGAGGAGCTACAGGTTTAAACACAGGCTTAATTCTGACTAAAGCCTGACAAAATGCCTGAACGTCTGGAACGTCTGCCAGACGCTTCTGTAAAAGAATAGACAGAGCAGAAATCTGTCCCTTTAAAAAACTAGCTGATAATCCTTTGTCCAAACCCTCTTGGAGGAAGGACAATATCCTAGGAATCCTAACCCTACTCCATGAGTAATTCTTGGATTCACACCAATGAAGATATTTACTCCATATCTTGTGGTAAATTTTCCTGGTGACAGGCTTTCGTGCCTGTATTAAGGTATCAATTACTGACTCAGAGAAGCCATGCTTTGATAGGATCAAGCGTTCAATCTCCATGCAGTCAGTCTCAGAGAAAGTAGATTCGGATGATTGAAAGGACCTTGTATTAGTAGGTCTTGTCTCAGAGGCAGAGTCCATGGTGGAAAGGATGACATGTCCACTAGGTCTGCATACCAGGTCCTGCGTGGCCACGCAGGCGCTATCAATATCACTGATGCTCTCTCCTGTTTGATTTTGGCAATCAGTCGAGGGAGCAGAGGAAACGGTGGAAACACATAAGCCAGGTTGAAGAACCAAGGCGCTGCTAGAGCATCTATCAGTGCCGCTTCTGGGTCCCTGGACCTGGATCCGTAACAAGGAAGCTTGGCGTTCTGGCGAGACACCATGAGATCCAGTTCTGGTTTGCCCCAACGGAGAACCAATTGAGCAAACACCTCCGGATGGAGTTCCCACTCCCCTGGATGAAAAGTCTGACGACTTAGAAAATCCGCCTCCCAGTTCTCTACACCTGGGATATGGATTGCTGACAGGTGGCATGAGTGAGTCTCTGCCCAGCGAATTATCTTGGAGACTTCTGACATCGCTAGGGAACTCGTGGTTCCCCCTTGATGGTTGATGTAAGCCACAGTCGTGATGTTGTCCGACTGAAATCTGATGAACCTCAGTGTTGCTAGCTGAGGCCAAGCCAGAAGAGCATTGAATATTGCTCTTAACTCCAGAATATTTATTGGGAGGAGTTTCTCCTCCTGAGTCCATGAACCCTGAGCCTTCAGGGAGTTCCAGACTGCACCCCAACCTAGAAGGCTGGCATCTGTTGTTACAATTGTCCAATCTGGTCTGCGAAAGGTCATACCCTTGGACAGATGGGCCCGAGATAACCACCAGAGAAGAGAATCTCTGGTTTCCTGATCCAGATTTAGTAGAGGGGACAAATCTGTGTAATCCCCATTCCACTGACTGAGCATGCATAATTGCAGCGGTCTGAGATGCAGGCGCGCGAATGGCACTATGTCCATCGCCGCTACCATGAAGCCGATTACTTCCATGCACTGAGCCACCGTGGGGCGCGGAATGGAGTGAAGAACACGGCAAGTATTTACAAGTTTTGATAACCTGGACTCCGTCAGGTAAATTTTCATTTCTACAGAATCTATTAGAGTCCCTAGGAAGGAAACCCTTGTGAGAGGAGATAGAGAACTCTTTTCTTCGTTCACTTTCCACCCATGCGACCTCAGGAATGCCAGAACTATTTCTGTATGAGATTTGGCAATTTGAGGATGTCGTCCAGCTAAGGAGCCACCGCTATGCCTCGCGGTCTTAGGACCGCCAGAAGTGAGCCCAGAACCTTTGTAAAAATTCTTGGGGCTGTAGCCAACCCGAATGGAAGAGCTACAAATTGGTAATGCCTGTCTAGAAAGGCAAACCTCAGGAACTGATGATGATTCTTGTGAATCGGAATGTGAAGGTAGGCATCCTTTAAGTCCACTGTGGTCATGTTCTGACCCTCTTGGATCATGGGTAAAATGGTTCGGATAGTTTCCATCTTGAATGACGGAACTCTGAGGAATTTGTTTAGGATCTTTAAATCCAAAATTGGTGTGAAGGTTCCCTCTTTTTTGGGAACCACAGATTTGAATAAAACCCCTGTCCTTGTTCCGTCCACGGAACTGGATGGATCACTCCCATTACAAGGAGATCTTGTACGCAGCTTAGGAATGCCTCTTTCTTTATCTGGTTTGCAGATAATCTTGAAAGTTGAAATCTCCCTTGTGGAGGAGAAGCTTTGAAGTCCAGAAGATATCCCTGAGATATGATCTCCAACGCCCAGGGATCCTGAACATCTCTTGCCCACGCCTGGGCGAAGAGAGAGAGTCTGCCCCCTACTAGATCCGTTGTCGGATAGGGGGCCGCTCCTTCATGCTGTCTTAGAGGCAGCAGCAGGCTTTCTGGCCTGCTTGCCCTTGTTCCAGGACTGGTTAGGTTTCCAGGTGAAATTTCGAAAGGCACGAAAATTAGACTGTTTGGCCTTTGATTTGGCCCTGTCCTGAGGAAGGGTATGACCCTTACCTCCAGTAATGTCAGCAATAATTTCTTTCAAACCAGGCCCGAATAAGGTCTGCCCCTTGAAAGGAATGTTGAGTAATTTAGACTTTGAAGTCACATCAGCTGACCAGGATTTGAGCCATAGCGCCCTACGCGCCTGGATGGCGAATCCGGAATTCTTAGCCGTTAGTTTAGTCAAATGAACAATGGCATCAGAAACAAATGAGTTAGCTAGCTTAAGAGTTCTAAGCTTGTCAACAATTTCAGTCAATGGAGCTGTATGGATGGCCTCATCCAGGGCCTCAAACCAGAATGCCGCCGCAGCAGTGACAGGCGCAATGCATGCAAGGGGCTGTAAAATAAAACCTTGTTGAACAAACATTTTCTTAAGGTAACCCTCTAATTTTTTATCCATTGGATCTGAAAAAGCACAACTGTCCTCAACCGGGATAGTGGTACGCTTTGCTAAAGTAGAAACTGCTCCCTCCACCTTAGGGACAGTCTGCCATAAGTCCCGTGTAGTGGCATCTATTGGAAACATTTTTCTAAATATAGGAGGTGGGGAAAAGGGCACACCGGGCCTATCCCACTCCTTACTAATAATTTCTGTAAGCCTTTTAGGTATTGGAAAAACATCAGTACTCACCGGCACTGCATAGTATTTATCCAGCCTACACAATTTCTCTGGCACTGCAATTGTGTCACAGTCATTCAGAGCAGCTAATACCTCCCCAAGCAATACACGGAGGTTCTCAAGCTTAAATTTAAAATTAGAAATCTCTGAATCAGGTCTCCCCGATTCAGAGACGTCACCCACAGACTGAAGCTCTCCGTCCTCAGGTTCTGCATACTGTGACGCAGTATAAGACATGGCTCTTACAGCATCTACGCGCTCTGTATCTCGTCTAACCCCAGAGCTATCGCGCTTGCCTCTCAATTCAGGCAATCTGGATAATACCTCTGACAGGGTATTATTCATGATTGCAGCCATGTCCTGCAAAGTAATCGCTATGGGCGTCCCTGATGTACTTGGCGCCATATTAGCGTGCGTCCCTTGAGCGGGAGGCGAAGGGTCCAACACGTGGGGAGAGTTAGTCGGCATAACTTCCCCCTCGACAGACTCCTCTGGTGACAATTCTTTTATAGATAAAGACTGATCTTTACTGTTTAAGGTGAAATCAATACATTTAGTACACATTCTCCTATGGGGCACCACCATGGCTTTTAAACATAATGAACAAGAATCCTCTGTTTCAGACATGTTTGTACAGACTAGCAATGAGACTAGCAAGCTTGGAAAACACTTTAAAGCAAGTTAACAAGCAATATAAAAAACGTTACTGTGCCTTTAAGAGAAACAAATTTTGACAAAATTTGAAATAACAGTGAAAAAAGGCAGTTACACTAACAAAATTTTTACAGTGTATGTAACAAGTCAGCAGCATTGCACCCACTTGCAAATGGATGATTAACCCCTTAATAACAAAAACGGAATAATAAATGACAAAAACGTTTTTTAAACACAGTCACAACAACTGCAACAGTCTACTGTGGTTGTTACCCTCCTCAAACAAGACTTTGAAGCCTTTTGAGCCCTTCAGAGATGTCCTGTATCATGCAGAGGGAAGCTGAATGTCTGTCAGTATTTTTAGCTGCACAAAAAAGCACTAAAATAGGCCCTTCCCACTCATATTACAACAGTGGAAAGCCTCAGGAAACTGTTTCTAGGCAAAAATCAAGCCAGCCATGTGGAAAAAAACTAGGCCCCAATAAGTTTTATCACCAAGCATATATAAAAACGATTAAACATGCCAGCAAACGTTTTATATTGCACTTTTATAAGAGTATGTATCTCTGTTAATAAGCCTGATACCAGTCGCTATCACTGCATTTAAGGCTTAACTTACATTAATCAGGTATCAGCATTTTTCTAGCAAATTCCATCCCTAGAAATATGTTAACTGCACATACCTTATTGCAGGAAAACCTGCACGCCATTCCCCCTCTGAAGTTACCTCACTCCTCAGAATATGTGAGAACGGCAGTGGATCTTAGTTACTTCTGCTAAGATCATAGAAATCACAGGCAGATTCTTCTTCTAATGCTGCCTGAGATGAAACAGTACACTCCGGTACCATTTAAAAATAACAAACTTTTGATTGAAGTTAAAAACCAACTATAATACACCACTCTCCTCTTACTCTGTCTATCTTTGTTGAGATTTGCAAGAGAATGACTGGGTATGGCAGTGAGGGGAGGAGCTATATAGCAGCTCTGCTGTGGGTGATCCTCTTGCAACTTCCTATTTGGAAGGAGAATATCCCACAAGTAATGGATGATCCGTGGACTGGATACAGTTAACAAGAGAAAACCAAATTTATGCTTACCTGATAAATGTATTTCTTTTACGATATGACGAGTCCACGGATTTCATCCTTACTTATGGGATATCGCCTCCTGGTCAGCAGGTGGAGGCAAACAGCACCACAGCAGAGCTGTATATATAGCTCCTCCCTTCCCTCCCACTCCAGTCATTCGACCGAAGTTAGGAAGAGAAAGGAAAAGCCAAGGTGCAGAGGTGACTGAAGTTTAACAAAAAACAGAATTTATGCTTACCTGATAAATTACTTTCTCCAACGGTGTGTCCGGTCCACGGCGTCATCCTTACTTGTGGGAATATCTCTTCCCCAACAGGAAATGGCAAAGAGTCCCAGCAAAGCTGGCCATATAGTCCCTCCTAGGCTCCGCCCACCCCAGTCATTCGACCGACGGACAGGAGTAAAATATATAGGAGAAACCATATGGTACCGTGGTGACTGTAGTTAGAGAAAATAATTCATCAGACCTGATTAAAAAACCAGGGCGGGCCGTGGACCGGACACACCGTTGGAGAAAGTAATTTATCAGGTAAGCATAAATTCTGTTTTCTCCAATATTGGTGTGTCCGGTCCACTGCGTCATCCTTACTTGTGGGAACCAATACCAAAGCTTTAGGACACGGATGAAGGGAGGGAGCAAATCAGGTTACCTAAACGGAAGGCACCACGGCTTGCAAAACCTTTCTCCCAAAAATAGCCTCCGAAGAAGCAAAAGTATCAAATTTGTAAAATTTGGCAAAAGTGTGCAGTGAAGACCAAGTCGCTGCCTTACATATCTGGTCAACAGAAGCCTCGTTCTTGAAGGCCCATGTGGAAGCTACAGCCCTAGTGGAGTGAGCTGTAATTCTTTCAGGAGGCTGCCGTCCGGCAGTCTCGTAAGCCAATCGGATGATGCTTTTAAGCCAAAAGGAAAGAGATAGAGGTCGCTTTTTGACCTCTCCTTTTACCAGAATAGACAACAAATAAAGAAGATGTCTGTCTGAAATCCTTAGTAGCCTCTACCAGATAAGGCGGAGAACACTGCAAAGCAGATAACTCAGAAACTCTTCTAGCAGAAGAAATAGCAACTAAAAACAAAAAACTTTCCAAGATAGTAGCTTAATATCTATGGAATGTAAGGGTTCAAACGGAACCCCTTGAAGAACTTAAAGAACTAGATTTAGACTCCAGGGAGGAGTCAAAGGTCTGTAAACAGGCTTGATCCTAACCAGAGCCTGAACAAATGCTTGAACATCTGGCACAACTGCCAGTCTTTTGTGTAGTAAGACAGATAAAGCAGAGATCTGTCCCTTTAGAGAACTTGCAGATAGTCCTTTCTCCAAACCTTCTTGTAGAAAGGAGAGAATCTTAGGGATTTTTATCTTATTCCATGGGAATCCTTTGGATTCACACCAACAGATATATTTTTTCCATATCTTATGGTAAATCTTTCTAGTTACTGGTTTTCTGGCCTGAACCAGAGTATCTATCACAGAATCTGAAAACCCACGCTTCGAAAGAATCAAGCGTTCAATCTCCAAGCCGTCAGCTGGAGGGAGACCAGATTTGGATGTTTGAATGGACCCTGAACAAGAAGGTCCTGTCTCAAAGGTAGCTTCCATGGTGGAACCGATGACATATTCACCAGATCTGCATACCAAGTCCTGCGTGGCCACGCAGGAGCTATCAAGATCACCGAGGCCCTCTCCTGTTTGATCCTGGCTACCAGCCTGGGAATGAGAGGAAACGGTGGAAACACATAAGCTAGGTTGAAGGTCCAAGGTGCTACTAGTGCATCTACTAGAGTCGCCTTGGGATCCCTGGACCTGGACCCGTAACACGGAACCTTTAAGTTCTGACGAGACGCCATCAGATCCATGTCTGGAATGCCCCATAATTGAGTCAGTTGGGCAAATATCTCCGGATGAAGTTCCCACTCCCCCGGATGGAAAGTCTGCCGACTCAGATAATCCGCCTCCCAGTTTTCCACGCCTGGGATGTGGATCGCAGATAGATGGCAGGAGTGTTCCTCCGCCCATTGTATTATCTTGGTAACTTCTTTCATCGCCAGGGAACTCCTTGTTCCCCCCTGATGATTGATATACGCAACAGTCGTCATGTTGTCTGATTGGAATCTTATGAATCTGGCCTTTGCTAGTTGAGGCCAAGCCTTGAGAGCATTGAAAATCGCTCTTAGTTCCAGAATGTTTATCGGGAGAAGAGACTCTTCCCGAGACCATAATCCCTGAGTCTTCAGGGATTCCCAGACCACGCCCCAGCCCACTAGACTGGCATCGGTCGTGACAATGACCCACTCTGGTCTGCGGAAGCTCATTCCCTTGGATAGATGGTCCAGGGTCAGCCACCAACGGAGTGAATCTCTCGTCTTCTGATCTACTTGAATCATTGGAGACAAGTCTGTATAGTCCCCATTCCATTGTTTGAGCATGCACAGTTGTAATGGTCTTAGATGAATTCTTGCAAAAGGAACTATGTCCATTGCTGCAACCATCAACCCTACCACTTCCATGCACTGAGCTATGGAAGGACATGGAACAGAATGAAGAACTTGACAAGCGCTTAGAAGCTTTGATTTTCTGACCTCTGTCAGAAAAATCCTCATTTCTAAGGAATCTATTATTGTTCCCAAGAAGGGAACTCTTGTTGACGGAGACAGAGAACTCTTTTCTACGTTCACCTTCCATCCGTGTGATCTGAGAAAGGCCAGCACAATGTCTGTATGAGCCTTTGCTTTTGACAGGGACGACGCTTGTATTAGAATGTCGTCCAGGTATGGTACTACTGCAATGCCCCTCGGCCTTAGAACCGCTAGAAGGGACCTGAGTACCTTTGTGAAAATCCTTGGAGCAGTGGCTAACCCGAATGGGAGGGCCACAAACTGGTAATGTTTGTCCAGAAAGGCGAACCTTAGGAACTGATGATGTTCTTTGTGGATAGGAATATGTAGGTACGCATTCTTTAAATCC
Source organism: Bombina bombina (assembly GCF_027579735.1). Lineage (NCBI taxonomy): Eukaryota > Metazoa > Chordata > Amphibia > Anura > Bombinatoridae > Bombina > Bombina bombina. The sequence goes on from NC_069503.1 coordinate 1,129,704,948, forward strand.
ACGGAAGTCATAAATTGACCTTCCTGGATGGTGGGTAGAATCGTTCGAATGGTTTCCATCTTGAACGATGGTACCCTGAGAAATTTGTTTAGGATCTTCAGATCCAAAATTGGTCTGAATGTTCCCTCTTTTTTGAGAACTACGAACAGATTTGAGTAAAATCCCATTCCCTGTTCTTGAATTGGGACAGGGTGTATCACCCCCATTTTTAACAGGTCTTCTACACAATGTAAGAACGCCTGTTTCTTTATTTGGTTTAAGGATAAGTGAGACCTGTGGAACCTTCCCCTTGGGGGTAGTTCCTTGAATTCCAGAAGATAACCCTGAGAAACTATTTCTAGTGCCCAGGGATCCTGAACATCTCTTGCCCAAGCCTGAGCAAAGAGAGAGAGTCTGCCCCCCACTAGATCCGGTCCCGGATCGGGGGCTACTCCTTCATGCTGTTTTGTTAGCAGTAGCAGGCTTCTTGGCCTGCTTACCCTTGTACCAACCTTGCATCGGTTTCCAGGCTGATTTGGGCTGTGAAGCGTTACCCTCTTGCTTAGAGGATGCAGAATTAGAGGTCGGTCCGTTCCTGAAATTGCGAAAGGAACGAAAACCAGACTTATTCCTGGCCTTGAACGGCCTATCCTGTGGAAGGGCGTGGCCCTTTCCCCCAGTGATGTCTGAGATAATCTCTTTCAATTGTGGCCCGAAAAGAGTTTTACCTTTGAAAGGTATGTTAAGCAATTTTGTCTTGGATGATACATCCGCAGACCAAGACTTTAGCCAAAGCGCTCTACGCGCCACAATTGCAAACCCTGAATTTTTAGCCGCTAATTTAGCTAATTGCAAAGCGGCATCTAAAATAAAAGAATTAGCCAACTTAAGTTCATGAACTCTGTCCATAACTTCCTCATATGGAGTCTCTCTACCGAGCGACTTTTCTAGTTCCTCAAACCAGAACCACGCTGCAGTAGTGACAGGAACAATGCACGAAATGGGTTGTAGAAGGTAACCTTGCTGTACAAAAACATAAATTTATTTCTCTTGTAGTGTATCCAGTCCACGGATCATCCATTACTTATGGGATATATTCTCCTTCCCAACAGGAAGTTGCAAGAGTCCACCCACAGCAAAGCTGCTATATAGCTCTTCCCCTAACTGCCATTACCAGTCATTCGACCGAAAACATGCAGAGAAAGGAAAACCATAGGGTGCAGTGGTGACTGTAGTTTAATGGAAAAATTACCTGCCTTAAAGTGACAGGGCGGGCCGTGGACTGGATACACTACAAGAGAAATAAATTTATCAGGTAAGCATAAATTATGTTTTCTCTTGTTAAGTGTATCCAGTCCACGGATCATCCATTACTTATGGGATACCAATACCAAAGCTAAAGTACACGGATGATGGGAGGGACAAGGCAGGTACTTAAACGGAAGTTACCACTGCCTGTAAAAAACCCTTTCTCCCAAAAATAGCCTCCGAAGAAGCAAGGTATCAAATTTGTTAAATTTGAAAAAAGTATGAAACGCAGACCAAGACTCCGTCTTGTAATCTGTTCAACAGAAGCCACATTTAAAAAAGGCCCAAGTGAAAACCACAGCTCTAGTAGAATGAGCTGTAATCCCTTCAGGAGGCTGCTGTCCAGCAGTCTCATAAGCTAAATGAATTATGCTTTTTAACCAAAAAGACAGAGAGGTTGCTGAAGTCCTTTGACCTCTCCTCTGTCCAGAATAGACAACAAACAAGGTGAATGTTTGATGAAAATCTGCAGTAGCTTGTAAGTAAAACTTTAAAACACGAACCACGTCCAAATTGTGTAATAGACGTTCCTTCTTTGAAGAAGGATTAGGATACAAGAATGGAACAACAATCTCTTGAGTGATATTCTTGTTAGATACCACCTTAGGTAAAAACCCAGGTTGGTACACAGGACTACCTTATCCGTACGGAGAACCAGATAAGGAGAATCACATTGCAACGCAGATAACTCAGAGACTCTATGAGCCGAGGAAATAGCTACCAAAAAGGAACTTTCCAAGATAGAAGTTTGATATCTATGGAATGAAAAGGTTCAAATGGAACTCCGTGAAGAACCTTAAGAACCAGCTTTAAGCTCCATGGCGGAGCAACATTTTTAACCACAGGCTTGGTTCTAACCAAAGCCTGACCAAATGCCTGAACGTCTAGAATACCTGCCAGACGCTTGTGCAAAAGAATAGACAGAGTAGAAATCTGTCCTTTTAAAGAACTAGCTGACAACCCTTTTATCAAAATCATCTTGGAGAAAAGATAATATCCTGGGAATCCAGACTTTACTCCATGAGTAACCCTTGGATTCATAACAATAAGATATTTACACTATATCTTATGTTAAATTTTCCTAGAGACAGGCTTTTATGCCTGTATTAAGGTATCAATTACTGACTCGGAGAAGCCATGCTTTGATAACATCAAGCGTTCTGTCTCCAGGCAGTCCATCTCAGATTAGTTATATTTAGATGGTTGAAAAGACCCTGAGGTAGAGGGTCCTGTCTCAGAAGCAGAGACCGTGGTGGAAAGGATGACATGTCCACCAGATCTGCATACCAGGTCCTGCGTGGCCACGCAGGCGCTGTCAAAAGCACCAAAGCACTCTCCTGCTTGATCTTGTGCAAACCCCTCCGGAGGGAATTCCCACTCCCCCGGATGAAAAGTCTGACGACTTAGAAAATCTGCCTCCCAGTGCTCAACACCTGGGATAGGGATAGCTTTTAGACAAGAGTGAGTCTCTGTCCAGTGAATTATTTTATGACTTCTAACATTGCTAGGGAACTTCTGTTCCCCCTTGATGGTTGATGTAAGCCACAGTCGTGATATTGTCCGACTGAAATATGATGTACCTCAGAGTTGCTAACTGAGGCCAAGTCTGAAAAGCATGGAATATCGCTCCCAGTTCCAGAATATTCATTAGAAGGAGGGTCTCCTCCTGAGTCCACTATCCCTGAGCCTTCAGGGAGTTCCAGACTGTATCCCAACCTAAAAGGCTGGCATCTGTTGTAACAATTGTCCCATCTGACCTGCGGAAGGTCATACCCTTGGACAGATGGACCCGAGATAGTCACCAGAGAAGAGAATCTCTGGTTTCTTGGTCCGGATTTAACAGGAGAACAAATCTGTGTAATCCCCGTTCCTCTGGCTGAGCATGCATAGTTGCAGTGGTCTGAAATGTAGGCGTGCAAACGGTACTATGTCCCTTGCCGCTACCATAAAGCCGATTACATTCATGTACTGAGCCACCAAAGGGCGCGGATGGAATGAAGAACACGGCAGAAATTTAGAAACTTTGACAACCTGGACTCCGTCAGGTAAATTTTAATTTCTACAAAATCTATCAGAATCCCTAGGAGGGAAACCCTTGATATTGGGGATAGAGAACTCTTTCCTTGTTCACTTTCCACCCATGCGATCTCAGAAATGCCAGTACTACGTCCGTATGAGACTTGGCAACTTGGATGTTTGACGCCTGTATCAGGATGTCGTCTAAATAAGGGGCCACTTCTATGCCCCGCGGCCTAAGGACCGCCAAAGTGACCCCAGAACCTCCATAAAGATTCTAGGGGCTGTAGTTAACCCAAAGGAAAGAGCTACAAACTGGTAATGCCTGTCTAGAAAGGCAAACCTGAAAAAACGATGGTGATCTTTATGCATCGTAATGTGAGGATAAGCATCCTTCAAATCCATTGTAGTCCTCTTGACTCTCCTGGATCATAGTTAAGATGGTACGAATAGTTTCCATCTTAAATGATAGAATTCTAAAGAATTTGTTTAAGATCTTTTAGATCCAAAATAGGTCTGAAGGTTTCCTTTCCTTGGGAACCACAAACCGATTTGAGGAAAACTGTGTCCCTGTTCCTCTATTGGAACTGAATGGGTCACGTACACAATGCAAGAATGTCTCTTTCTTTATCTGGTTTGCAGATAAATGTGAAAGGCAAAAACTCCCCTTTTTTGGGGGGGAAAGCTTTGAAATCCAGAAGATATCTCTGGGGTATAATTTCCAATGCCCAGGGATCCTGGGCATCTCTTGCCCACGCCTGGGCGAAGAATGAAGTCTGCCCCCTATAGGATCCGTTACCAGATAGGGGTCCGTTCCTCATGCTGTTTTAGAGGCAGCAGCAGGCTCCTTGACCTGCTTATCTTTGTTCCAGGTCCGGTTGTCTCCAGACCGCCTTGGACTGAGCAAAAGTTCCCTCTTATTTTGCCTTAGAGGAAGTTGATGCCACACCTGCCTTAAATTTTCGAAAGGCACGAAAAACAGAATTTATGTTTACCTGATAAATTTCTTTCTCCAACGGTGTGTCCGGTCCACGGCGTCATCCTTACTTGTGGGATATTCTCTTCCCCAACAGGAAATGGCAAAGAGCCCAGCAAAGCTGGTCACATGATCCCTCCTAGGCTCCGCCTACCCCAGTCATTCGACCGACGTTAAGGAGGAATATTAGCATAGGAGAAACCATATGGTACCGTGGTGACTGTAGTTAAAGAAAATAAATTATCAGACCTGATTAAAAAACCAGGGCGGGCCGTGGACCGGACACACCGTTGGAGAAAGAAATTTATCAGGTAAACATAAATTCTGTTTTCTCCAACATAGGTGTGTCCGGTCCACGGCGTCATCCTTACTTGTGGGAACCAATACCAAAGCTTTAGGACACGGATGAAGGGAGGGAGCAAATCAGGTCACCTAAATGGAAGGCACCACGGCTTGCAAAACCTTTCTCCCAAAAATAGCCTCAGAAGAAGCAAAAGTATCAAACTTGTAAAATTTGGTAAAAGTGTGCAGTGAAGACCAAGTCGCTGCCCTACATATCTGATCAACAGAAGCCTCGTTCTTGAAGGCCCATGTGGAAGCCACAGCCCTAGTGGAATGAGCTGTGATTCTTTCGGGAGGCTGCCGTCCGGCAGTCTCGTAAGCCAATCTGATGATGCTTTTAATCCAAAAAGAGAGAGAGGTAGAAGTTGCTTTTTGACCTCTCCTTTTACCTGAATAAACAACAAACAAGGAAGATGTTTGTCTAAAATCCTTTGTAGCATCTAAATAGAATTTTAGAGCGCGAACAACATCCAAATTGTGCAACAAACGTTCCTTCTTTGAAACTGGTTTCGGACACAGAGAAGGTACGATAATCTCCTGGTTAATGTTTTTGTTAGAAACAACTTTTGGAAGAAAACCAGGTTTAGTACGTAAAACCACCTTATCTGCATGGAACACCAGATAAGGAGGAGAACACTGCAGAGCAGATAATTCTGAAACTCTTCTAGCAGAAGAAATTGCAACTAAAAACAAAACTTTCCAAGATAATAACTTAATATCCACGGAATGTAAGGGTTCAAACGGAACCCCCTGAAGAACCGAAAGAACTAAATTGAGACTCCAAGGAGGAGTCAAAGGTTTGTAAACAGGCTTGATTCTAACCAGAGCCTGAACAAAGGCTTGAACATCTGGCACAGCTGCCAGCTTTTTGTGAAGTAACACCGACAAGGCAGAAATCTGTCCTTTCAGGGAACTTGCCGATAATCCTTTTTCCAATCCGTCTTGAAGGAAGGATAGAATCCTAGGAATCTTAACCTTGTCCCAAGGGAATCCTTTAGATTCACACCAACAGATATATTTTTTCCAAATTTTGTGGTAAATCTTTCTAGTTACAGGCTTTCTGGCCTGAACAAGAGTATCGATAACAGAATCTGAGAAACCTCGCTTCGATAAAATCAAGCGTTCAATCTCCAAGCAGTCAGCTGGAGTGAAACCAGATTCGGATGTTCGAACGGACCCTGAACAAGAAGGTCTCGTCTCAAAGGTAGCTTCCAAGGTGGAGCCGATGACATATTCACCAGATCTGCATACCAAGTCCTGCGTGGCCACGCAGGAGCTATCAAGATCACCGACGCCCTCTCCTGATTGATCCTGGCTACCAGCCTGGGGATGAGAGGAAACGGCGGGAACACATAAGCTAGTTTGAAGGTCCAAGGTGCTACTAGTGCATCCACTAGAGCCGCCTTGGGATCCCTGGATCTGGACCCGTAGGAGGGAACTTTGAAGTTCTGACGAGAGGCCATTAGATCCATGTCTGGAATGCCCCACAGCTGAGTGACTTGGGCAAAGATTTCCGGATGGAGTTCCCACTCCCCCGGATGCAATGTCTGACGACTCAGAAAATCCGCTTCCCAATTTTCCACTCCCGGGATGTGGATAGCAGACAGGTGGCAGGAGTGAGACTCCGCCCATAGAATAATCTTGGTCACTTCTTCCATCGCTAGGGAACTCCTTGTTCACCCCTGATGGTTGATGTACGCAACAGTCGTCATGTTGTCTGATTGAAACCGTATGAACTTGGTCCTCGCTAGCTGAGGCCAAGCCTTGAGAGCATTGAATATCGCTCTCAGTTCCAGAATATTTATCGGTAGAAGAGATTCTTCCCGAGACCAAAGACCCTGAGCTTTCAGGGATCCCCAGACCGCGCCCCAGCCCATCAGACTGGCGTCGGTCGTGACAATGACCCACTCTGGTCTGCGGAATGTCATCCCTTGTGACAGGTTGTCCAGGGACAGCCACCAACGGAGTGAGTCTCTGGTCCTCTGATTTACTTGTATCTTTGGAGACAAGTCTGTATAGTCCCCATTCCACTGACTGAGCATGCACAGTTGTAATGGTCTTAGATGAATGCGCGCAAAAGGAACTATGTCCATTGCCGCTACCATCAACCCGATCACTTCCATGCACTGAGCTACGGAAGGAAGAGGAACGGAATGAAGTATCCGACAAGAGTCCAGAAGTTTTGTTTTTCTGGCCTCTGTTAGAAAAATCCTCATTTCTGAGGAGTCTATAATTGTTCCCAAGAAGGGAACCCTTGTTGACGGGGATAGTGAACTCTTTTCCACGTTCACTTTCCAGCCGTGAGATCTGAGAAAGGCCAGGACGATGTCCGTGTGAGCCTTTGCTCGAGGGAGGGACGACGCTTGAATCAGAATGTCGTCCAGGTAAGGTACTACTGCAATGCCCCTTGGTCTTAGCACCGCTAGAAGGGACCCTAGTACCTTTGTGAAAATCCTTGGAGCAGTGGCTAATCCGAAAGGAAGCGCCACAAACTGGTAATGTTTGTCCAGGAATGCAAACCTTAGGAACCGATGATGTTCCTTGTGGATAGGAATATGTAGATACGCATCCTTTAAATCCACCGTGGTCATGAATTGACCTTCCTGGATGGAAGGAAGGATAGTTCGAATGGTTTCCATCTTGAACGATGGGACCTTGAGAAATTTGTTTAAGATCTTGAGATCTAAGATTGGTCTGAACGTTCCCTCTTTTTTGGGAACTATGAACAGATTGGAGTAGAACCCCATCCCTTGTTCTCTTAATGGAACAGGATGAATCACTCCCATTTTTAACAGGTCTTCTACACAATGTAAGAACGCCTGTCTTTTTATGTGGTCTGAAGACAACTGAGACCTGTGGAACCTTCCCCTTGGGGGAAGTCCCTTGAATTCCAGAAGATAACCCTGGGAGACTATTTCTAGCGCCCAAGGATCCAGAACATCTCTTGCCCAAGCCTGAGCGAAGAGAGAGAGTCTGCCCCCCACCAGATCCGGTCCCGGATCGGGGGCCAATATTTCATGCTGTCTTGGTAGCAGTGGCAGGTTTCTTGACCTGCTTTCCCTTGTTCCAGCCTTGCATTGGTCTCCAAGCTGGCTTGGCTTGAGAAGTATTACCCTCTTGCTTAGAGGACGTAGCACTTTGGGCTGGTCCGTTTTTACGAAAGGGACGAAAATTAGGTCTATTTTTTGCCTTGAAAGGCCGATCCTGAGGAAGGGCGTGGCCCTTACCCCCAGTGATATCAGAGATAATCTCTTTCAAGTCAGGGCCAAACAGCGTTTTCCCCTTGAAAGGAATGTTTAGTAGCTTGTTCTTGGAAGACGCATCAGCCGACCAAGATTTCAACCAAAGCGCTCTGCGCGCCACAATAGCAAACCCAGAATTCTTAGCCGCTAACCTAGCCAATTGCAAAGTGGCGTCTAGAGTGAAAGAATTAGCCAATTTGAGAGCATTGATTCTGTCCATAATCTCCTCATAAGGAGGAGAATCACTATCGAGCACCTTTATCAGTTCATCAAACCAGAAATATGCGGCTGTAGTGACAGGGACAATGCATGAAATGGGTTGTAGAAGGTAACCCTGCTGAACAAACATCTTTTTAAGCAAACCTTCTAATTTTTTATCCATAGGATCTTTGAAAGCACAACTATCCTCTATGGGTATAGTGGTGCGTTTGTTTAAAGTAGAAACCGCTCCCTCGACCTTGGGGACTGACTGCCATAAGTCCTTTCTGGGGTCGACCATAGGAAACAATTTTTTAAATATGGGGGGAGGGACGAAAGGAATACCGGGCCTTTCCCATTCTTTATTAACAATGTCCGCCACCCGCTTGGGTATAGGAAAAGCTTCTGGGAGCCCCGGCACCTCTAGGAACTTGTCCATTTTACATAGTTTCTCTGGGATGACCAACTTTTCACAATCATCCAGAGTGGATAATACCTCCTTAAGCAAAATGCGGAGGTGTTCCAACTTAAATTTAAATGTAATCACATCAGATTCAGCCTGATGAGAAATGTTCCCTGAATCAGTAATTTCTCCCTCAGACAAAACCTCCCTGGCCCCCTCAGATTGGGTTAGGGGCCCTTCAGAGATATTAATATCAGCGTCGTCATGCTCTTCAGTAACTAAAACAGAGCAGCCACGCTTACGCTGACAAGGGTTCATTTTGGCTAAAATGTTTTTGACAGAATTATCCATTACAGCCGTTAATTGTTGCATAGTAAGGAGTATTGGCGCGCTAGATGTACTAGGGGCCTCCTGAGTGGGCAAGACTCGTGTAGACGAAGGAGGGAATGATGCAGTACCATGCTTACTCCCCTCACTTGAGGAATCATCTTGGGCATCATTGTCATTATCACATAAATCACATTTATTTAAATGAATAGGAATTCTGGCTTCCCCACATTCAGAACACAGTCTATCTGGTAGTTCAGACATGTTAAACAGGCATAAACTTGATAAGAAAGTACAAAAAACGTTTTAAAATAAAACCGTTACTGTCACTTTAAATTTTAAACTGAACACACTTTAATACTGCAATTGCGAAAAAACATGAAGGAATTGTTCAAAATTCACCAAATTTTCACCACAGTGTCTTAAAGCCTTAAAAATATTGCACACCAAATTTGGAAGCTTTAACCCTTAAAATAACGGAACCGGAGCCGTTTTAAGCTTTAACCCCTTTACAGTCCCTGGTATCTGCTTTGCTGAGACCCAACCAAACCCAAAGGGGAATACGATACCAATGACGCCTTCAGAAAGTCTTTTCTAAGTATCAGAGCTCCTCTCACATGCGACTGCATGCCATGCCTCTCAAAAACAAGTGCGCCACACCGGCGCGAAAATGAGACTCTGCTTATGCTTTGGGAAAGCCCCTAAGAAATAAGGTGTCTAATACAGTGCCTGCCGATATCATTATATCAAAATACCCAGATAAAATGATTCCTCAAGGCTAAATATGTGTTAATAATGAATCGATTTAGCCCAGAAATGTCTACAGTCTAAATAAGCCCTTGTGAAGCCCTTATTTACGATCGTAATAAACATGGCTTACCGGATCCCATAGGGAAAATGACAGCTTCCAGCATTACATCGTCTTGTTAGAATGTGTCATACCTCCAGCAGCAAGAGACTGCACACTGTTCCCCCAACTGAAGTTAATTGCTCTCAACAGTCCTGTGTGGAACAGCCGTGGATTTTAGTTACGGTTGCTAAAATCATTTTCCTCATACAAACAGAAATCTTCATCTCTTTTCTGTTTCTGAGTAAATAGTACATACCAGCACTATTTCAAAATAACAAACTCTTGATTGAATAATAAAAAACTACAGTTAAACACTAAAAAACTCTAAGCCATCTCCGTGGAGATGTTGCCTGTACAACGGCAAAGAGAATGACTGGGGTAGGCGGAGCCTAGGAGGGATCATGTGACCAGCTTTGCTGGGCTCTTTGCCATTTCCTGTTGGGGAAGAGAATATCCCACAAGTAAGGATGACGCCGTGGACCGGACACACCTATGTTGGAGAAATTAGGCCTTTTTTGTCCCTTGATTTGGACCTGTCCTGAGGAAGGGCATGATCTTTTCCTCCAGTGATATAAGTAATAATCTCCTTCAAACTAGGCCTGAATAGGGTCTGCCCCTTGAAGGGAAGTTAAGTAGCTTATTTATTAAAGTCACGACAGCTGACCATGATATAAGCCATAGCGCTCTGCGCGCCAGTATAGTAAAAAACAGAATTCTTAGCCGTTAGTCTAGTCAAAGGAACAAAGGCATCAGAAAACAAAGGAATTGGCTAGCTTAAGTGCTCTAAGCTTGTCAAATATATTCATCCAATGGAGCCTGTAAAGCCTCATCAAGAGACTCAAACCAGAACGCCGCAGCAGCAGTGACAGGAGCAATGCGTGCAAGGGGCTGCAGGATAAAACCTTGTTGAATAAACATTTTTTATCCATTGGATCTAAAAAAGCACAACAGTCCTCGCCAGAGGTAGTGGTACGCTTAGCTAGAGTAGAAACTCTTCTCTCCACCTTAGGAACTGTCTGCCATAAGTCCCGTGTGGTGGCAACTATTAGAAAACATTCTTCTAAAAAATAGGAGGGGAAGAGAACGGCACACCTGGTCTATCCCATTCCTTATGAAAAATTTTAGTAAACCTCTTTAGGTATTGGAAAAACATAAGTACACACCGGCACTGCATATTATTTATCCAGTCTACACAATTTCTCTGGCACTGCGATTGTACACATTCATTCAGAGCAGCTAAAGCCTCCCTGAGCAACAAGTGGAGGTTCTCAAGCATAAATTTTAAATGTAGAAATATCAGAATCAGGTTAAATCATCTTCCCTGAGTCACAAATATCACCCACAGACTAAGCATATTGTGAGGTAGTATCAGACATGGTTCTTAAAGCGTCTGTATGCTCTGTATCTACCCCCAGAGTTGTTTTGCTTTCCTTTAATTTCAGGTAGTCTGACTAATACTGCTGCCAGTGTATTATACACAACCTTTGCCATGTCTTGTAAAATAAACGCTATGGGCGCCATTGATATACTTGGCGCCATTTGAGCGTGAGTCCCTGGAGCGGGAGTCAAAGGGTCTGACACGTGGGGAGAGTTAGTCGGCATAACTTCCCCCTCGACAGAATCCTCTGGTGATAATGTTTTTAAATACAAAAAATGATCTTTATTGTTTAACATGAAATCAGTACATCTGGTACACATTCTAAAATGGGGTTCCACCATGGCTTTAAACATAATAAACACAGAGCCTCCTCTATGTTAGAACTAATAAAGAGACTAGTAAGCTTGGAAAACACTTTAAATCAAGTTAACAAGCAAATATAACAAACGTTACTGTGCCTTTAAGAGAAACAAATTTTGTCAAAATTTGAAAAACAGTGAAAAAAGGCAGTAAATCAAACGAAATTTTTACAGTACATGTAATAAGTTAACAGAGCATTGCACCCACTTGCAAATGGATGATTAACCCCTTAATGCAAAAAACAGATTAAAAAAAAACAAAAAAAAAAACGACATTTTTTTAAACAGACACAACAAAACTGCCACAGCTGAGCTGTGGATTACCTTCCCTATAACTGTTTCTATGCAAAATTTAAGCCAGCCATGTGGAAAAATTAGGCCCCAATAAGTTTTATCACCAAACATATGTTAAAAAACGATTAAACATGCCAGCAAACGTTTTAAAACACATTCTTATAAGAGTATGTATGTCTATTAATAAGCCTGATCCAGTCGCTATCACTGCATTTAAGGCTTTACTTACATTACTTCGGTATCAGCAGTATTTTCTTAGTCAATTCCATTCCTTAGAAAAATATATTACTGCACATACCTTAGCATATATCTCTATCAATCAGCCTGGTACCAGTCGCTTTCACTGCATTTAAAGGCTGTACTTACATTACTTCGGTATCAGCAGTATTTTCTTAGTCAATTCCATTCCTTAGAAAAATATTTTACTGCACATACCTTATTTGCAGGAAAACCTGAACGCCATTCCCCCTCTGAAGTACCTTACTCCTCAGAATGTGTGAGAACAGCAACTGGATCTTAGTTACGTCTGCTAAGATCATAGAAAAAACGCAGACAGATTCTTCTTCCAAATACTGCCTGAGATAAACAGCACACTCCGGTGCCATTTAAAAATAAACTTTTGATTGAAGAAATAAACTAAGTATAAAAAACCACAGACTCTCACGACCTCCTATCTATGTTGAGACTTGCAAGAGAATGACTGGGAATGGCAGTTAGGGGAGGAGCTATTTAGCAGCTTTGCTGTGGGTGGACTCTTGCAACTTCCTGTTGGGAAGGAGAATATATCCCATAAGTAATGGATGATCCGTGGACTGGATACACTTAACAAGAGAAAAGTAAACCTTCCAATTTTTTATCCATAGGATCTTTGAAAGCACAACTGTCCTCTATAGGAATCGTAGTGCGCTTGTTTAAAGTAGAAACTGCCCCCTCGACCTTAGGAACTGTCTGCCATAAGTCCTTTCTGGGGTCGACCATAGGAAATAATTTCTTAAATATAGGAGGGGGAACAAAAGGTATGCCGGGCTTCTCCCACTCCTTATTCACTATGTCCGCCACCCGCTTGGGTATAGGAAAAGCGTCGGGGTGCACCGGAACCTCTAGAAACTTGTCCATTTTGCATAACTTCTCTGGAATGACCAAGTTGTCACAATCATCCAGAGTAGATAGTACCTCCTTAAGCAGTGCACGGAGGTGTTCTAATTTAAATTTAAATGTCACAACATCAGGTTCAGCTTGTTGGGAAATTTTTCCTGAATCTGAAATTTCCCCATCTGACAAACCCTCCCTCATGGCCCCTTCAGATTGGTGTGAGGGTATGACAGAACAATTATCATCAGCGCCCTCTTGCTCTTCAGTGTTTAAAACTGAGCAATCACGCTTTCTCTGATATGCAGGCATTTTGGATAATATATTTGCTATGGAGTTATCCATTACAGCCGTCAATTGTTGCATGGTAATAAGCATTGGCGCACTAGAAATACTAGGGGCCTCCTGCGTGGGCAAAACTGGTGTAGACACAGAAGGGGATGATGTAGTATCATGTCTACTCCCCTCATCTGAGGAATTATCTTGGGCAATTTCATTATTTGTGGTAGTACTGTCCTTACTTTGTTTGGACGCTATGACACAATTATCACACAATTTTAAATGGGAAGACACCTTGGCTTTCATACATATAGAACATAGCTTATCCGAAGGTACAGACATGTTAAACAGGCTTAAACTTGTTAATAAAGCACAAAAAAACGTTTTAAAACAAAACCGTTACTGTCTCTTTAAATTTTAAACAGAAACACTTTATTACTGAATATGTGAAAAACTATGAAGGAATTGTTCAAAAATCACAAAATTTCACCACAGTGTCTTAAAGCTTTAAGAGTATTGCACACCAAATTTCAGAGCTTTAACCCTTAAAATAACGGAACCGGAGCCGTTTTCAATTTTAACCCCTAAACAGTCCCAACTACAGCTTTTGCTGAGATCTAGCCAAGCCCAGAGGGGAATACGATACCAAATGACGCCTTCTAGAAACTTTTCCAGCTAATTTCAGGACCTCACACATGCATCTGCATATCTTGCTCTCAAAAACAACTGCGCAGTAATGGCGCGAAAATGAGACTCAGCCTACAACTGGGAAGGCCCTCCCTGACTGAAAAGGTGCCTAACACAGTGCCTGCCTTTAAAAAAAAAAAAAAAAACGTTCCCCAAGCTTATATTGTGTAAATATCAGCATAAACATGTATAAGATGCCCAAATAAAGCAATCGATTTAGCCCATAAAGTGTCTACCAGTTTTATAGCCCATATTAAGCCCTTTATTCTGTTTGAGACTAAGAAAATGGCTTACCGGTCCCCATGAAGGGAAAAATGACAGCCTTCCAGCATTACACAGTCTTGTTAGAAATATGGCTAGTCATACCTTAAGCAGAAAAGTCTGCTAACTGTTTCCCCCAACTGAAGTTACTTCATCTCAACAGTCCTATGTGGAAACAGCAATCGATTTTAGTTACTGTCTGCTAAAATCATCTTCCTCTCACAAACAGAAATCTTCATCTTTTTCTGTTTCAGAGTAAATAGTACATACCAGCACTATTTTAAAATAACAAACACTTGATAGAAGAATAAAAAACTACATTTAACACCAAAAAACTCTTAACCATCTCCGTGGAGATGCTGCCTGTGCAACGGCAAAGAGAATGACTGGGGTGGGCGGAGCCTAGGAGGGACTATATGGCCAGCTTTGCATAAATTTCCTTTTTTTTTTTTTACAAGATATGATGAGTCCACGGATTTCATCCTTACTTATGGGATACAATACCAAAGCTATAGGACACGGATGAAAGGGAGGGACAAGACAGGAACCTAAACGGAAGGCACCACTGCTTGAAGAACCTTTCTCCCAAAAACAGCCTCGGACAAGGCAAAAGTATCAAATTTGTAACATTTTGAAAAAGTGTGAAGAGACAACCAAGTTGCAGCCTTGCAAATCTGTTCAACAAAAGCATTGTTTTTAAATGCCCATGAGGAAGCAACAGCCCTAGTAGAATGAGCCGTAATTCTTTCAGGAGGCTGCTGTCCAGCAGTTTCATATGCAAAACGGATGATACTCTTCAGCCAAAAAGAAAGAGGTAGCCGAAACTTTCTGGCCCCTATGTTTTCCAGAAAAAAACACAAATAATGAAGATGATTGACGAAATTCTTTAGTCGCCTGCAAGTAAAACTTCAGGGCACGGACCACGTCCAAGTTATGTAACAGACGCTCCTTCTTAGAAGGATTAGGACACAATGAAGGAACAATAATTTCCTGATTAATATTGGTGTTGGAAACAACCTTAGAAAGAAAACCAGGTTTGGTACGTAACACTACCTTATCGGAATGGAAAATAAGGTAAGGAGAATCACATTGTAATGCTGAAAGCTCAGAAACTCTGCGAGCAGAAGAAATAGCAACCAAAAATAAAACTTTCCAAGATAACAACTTAAAGGGACACTGAACCCAATTTTTTTCTTTCATGATTCAGATATAGCATGTAATTGTAAGCAACTTTCTAATTTACGTCTTATCAATTTTTCTTCATTCTCTTACAATCTTTATTTGAAAAGAAGGCATCTCAGCTAAGGAGCCAGCAAATTGTTCAGAACCATGGACAGCACTTTAAAGGTTTAAAGGTGCTGTCCAATCAGCAAGGACAACCCAGGTTGTTCACCTAAAATGGGCCGGCATCTAAACTTACATTCTTGCTTTTCAAATAAACATACCAAGAAAATGAAGACAATTTGATAATAGAAGTAAATTAGAAAGTTGCTTAAAATTGCATGCTCTATCTGAATCACAAAAGATTTTTTTTGGCTACAGTGTCCCTTTAATATCTATGGAATGCATAGGTTCAAACAGAACCCCTTGAAGAACATTAATAACTAAATTCAAACTCCAAGGAGGAGCAATAGGTCTAAACACAGGCCTGATCCTAGTCAGAGCCTGACAAAAAGATTGAACATCCGGAATATCTGCCAGACGTTTGTGTAGCAAAATAGATAAAGCAGAAATCTGTCCCTTTAAGGAACCTGCTGATAACCCTTTCTCCAATACTTCTTGGAGAAAGGACAAAATCCTAGGAATCCTAATCTTACTCCATGAGTAGCCCTTGGATTCGCACCAATAAAGATATTTACGCCATATCTTATGGTAAATCTTTCTAGAAACAGGCTTACGTGGCAAAATTGTTCGTATAGTCTCCATCTTGAACGATGGGACTCTGAGAAATTTGTTTAGGCATTTGAGATCTAAAATTGGTCTGAAGGTTCCCTCTTTTTTGGGAACCACGAACAGATTTGAGTAAAACCCCTGTCCCTGTTCTAGTTTTGGAACTGGACAAATTACTCCCATGGTATAGAGGTCTTTTACACAGTGTAAGAGCGCCTCTCTTTTTGTCTGGTCTACAGACAAACGTGAAAGAAGAAATCTCCCTCTTGGGAGAAAATCCATGAATTCCAGCTGATACCCCTGGGTCACAATTTCTAATGCCCAGGGATCCTGAACGTCCCTTGCCCAAGCCTGAGCGAAGAGAGAAAGTCTGCCCCCCCGGATCAGGGGCTGCCCCTTCATGCCGTCTTGGTAGCAGAAGCGGGCTTCTTGGCTTGTTTACCTTTATTCCAGGCCTGGTTAGGTCTCCAGACTGACTTGGATTGAGCAAAATTCCTCTCTTGCTTTGCGGCGGAAGAGGAAGTAGAGGGGCCTCCTTTAAAGTTTCGAAAGGAACAAAAATTATTTTGTTTAGCCCTCATCTTAACAGTCTTATCCTGAGGTAGGGCATGACCTTTACCTCCAGTAATGTCAGAAATGATTTCCTTCAATTCAGGCCGAATAGGGTCTTACTTTTAAAAGGAATAGCTAAAAGCTTAGATTTTGATGACACATCAGCAGACCAAGATTTAAACCATAACGCTCTACGTGCTAAAATGGCAAAACCTGCATTTTTCGCCGCTAATTTATCCATTTGAAAGGTGGCATCGGTAATAAAAGAATTAGCCAGCTTGAGAGCCTTAATTCTATCCAAAATATCATCTAATGGGGTCTCAACCTTAAGAGACTACTCTAGAGCCTCGAACCAAAAAGCTGCTGCAGTAGTAACTGGAACAATGCACGCTATATGTTGTAGAAGAAAACCCTGATGAATAAACTATTTCTTTAGAAGACCCTCTAATTTTTTATCCATAGGATCTTTGAAAGCACAACTGTCCTCAATAGGTATAGTTGTACGCTTAGCTAGGGTAGAAACAGCTCCCTCCACCTTAGGGACCAAGAATCCCGAATGGTGTCAGATATGGGAAACATTTTCTTAAAATTAGGAGGAGAAAACGGAATGCTGGTCTATCCCATTCCTTTGTAACAATGTCCGAAATTCTTTTATGGACTGGAAAAACATCAGTGTAAGTAGGTACCTCTAGATATTTGTCCATCTTACACAATTTCTCTGGTGGTATTACAATAGGGTCACAATCATCCAGAGTCGCTAAAACCTCCCAGAGTAACAGGTGGAGGTGTTCAAGCTTAAATTTAAAGGACATCACATCCGAATCTGTCTGAGGTAACACATTTCCTGAATCTGAAAGCTCTCCCTCAGACAGCAATTCCCCGACCCCCAAATCAGAACACTGTGAGGGTACATCGGAATTGGCCAATAAAGCATCAGAGGGCTCAGCATTTACCTTAATACCGGACCTACTGCGCTTACCCTGTAAACCTGGCAGTTTAGATAATACCTCTGTAAGGGTACTAGACATAACTAAAGCCATATCTTGCAGAGTAAAAGAATTAGACGCACTAGAAGTACTTGGCGTCGCTTGAGTGGGCGTTGAAGGTTGACACTTGGGGAGAATTGGGTGGCATAACCTGATTTTCTTCAGACTGAGAATCATCCTTAGACATACTTTTATCACCTAAAATATGTTCTTTGCAATGTAAGGCCCTTTCAGTACAAGAGGGACACAATGTAAGTGGGGGTTCCACAATGGCTTCTAAACACATAGAGCATTGACTTTCCTCAATGTCAGACATGTTGAACAGGCTAGTAATAACCACTAAGTCTTGAAAACACTTTATTTATTGAAAAAAAAAACACCAAGTTTGAAAAACGGTACTGCGCCTTTAAGAAGTAAAAAAGCACACAATCTTTGCAAATCTGCCTCAAAATGCTATAACACTCACAATTTTAGCATATATTCTTCTTATATTGTAGCCTAATATTGCACAACAAGTAAGGGACAGATTAACCCCCTATAAGAAAAAAACGTTAATCCCAAAACGTTATGAAAAATAACTTAACAACCCCCTGCACCTCGCCACAGCTCTGCTGTGGCGCCTACTTGCTCTTAGGGGTCTGACAAGTCTCACTATGACTCCGTTAGCCTATCTCTCAGCTTGGGCCCAACCGAAGCTGAAGTTTGCTGCCTTCTTGTGAAGATCAACTGCGCATCTGAGGCGCGAAAATTAGGCCCCGCCCATCATAAGCGATGTACTCTCAGCCTAAAAAACCGCAGGGAAGCAGTATAGGAACTAGCCATGTGGGTTTAAGTATCCCAAATGTACATTAAAGCCATGTGAAAACCCCCAGCACAATGCCCAGCAACAGTTCATATAAAACAGTTTGTGCCAATAAAACCGTTATGCTGCCCCAGTGTCTAACCATGCTGCCATAATTTCCTTGCTGCATTTAGCCCATAATTCATACACAGGTCTCCAGTAATACCCCTTTATTATCTATAGGTTTACTGCTTACCCCTTCCCTCTTGGGAACTATGTCAGCCTGTTCTGAAATATCACAGTCTCCTCAGAAATAAATGACTGCACATACCTCAATGCTTGTAGCATGAAAAACGTTCCCCACACTGAAGTTTCTCTAGTACTCCTCAGCCATTCTGTGGGAACTCATCTGGATCTTAGTGACAACTGCTAAGATCATCAACCTACAGGCAGAAATCTTCTTCCATATGCTGCCTGAGGAAAAATAGTACTCACCGGTACCATTTAACCTTTTAGTGACAGCTGACGTACCAGGTACGTCACTGAAAAACTGTCACTTAATGACAATTGACGTACCTGGTACGTCAGCTGGTAAAACGAGCACTGTAAGCGATCGGTGATCGCTTCAGCTGCTCTAACCGTATTGCTACAATGCCTGCAATGCAATACGTAACTAAACTGCCGGGGAGCTTCAGATCTTAAACTCCCGGCAGTTTAGTGCATCGGAAGCATTTGATCGCTTCCGATGCTGGCCCCTGACATGCTGAGTGCCTTGTTGGGTAAAGGCACTCAGCATATGATGTTTTTTTTAAAAAAATAAAATAAAAAAAAGTGAAAATTTTAAATAAAATGAAATGTTATATACTTTGCCTGCAGACAAGATGGTGTCTGCAGGCAAGATGGTGCCGGGTGCTGGCCTTCGAAGGGCATGGCTTCAGTCTGGAGGGTGTTCCTAGCTTGCCTCATCATTAGAGGCAGGCTAGTAACATCCAATCAGAAATTGCCTCTAAATGTGATCACTTGTTAGAGTGATCACCATTTGGTTGATCAAGTCAATATTTGTAAATATTGACTATGACCACCATGGATCTGCCTCCCTCTCCTCACTTGTGGTTTAGTGAAGGAGAGAGACAGATCTGTATTGAGAGGGAGAGTGCAATTGCATTTAAATTTTGAAAAATATCAGACCCAAAGGCTCTTTTCAGAGCCACTCTGTTGTTGGTAGATATATAGATAATTTTTAACCCCGTCTGTGCCATTGATCTCTGCATAAGCATTGATCTTGCACAGGAGCACACAGCAGCACCTTTTTTGCTGTCTGCATTTTTTTAGGGGTTAATTTAAAAATATATATTTTTTTTATTTTTTTTTTTGTTCCGTGTATCACTGCTTTAGGCATTGATTATAGTTAATATTTTTAGGCGTTGATATCACTGCATTGATATACAGGCTCTTCTAAGAGTCATTAACACCTTCTGTGCGCAGATCACTGCTTTAGGCGGTGATTAATATTTAATTTTATTGTAAGACCCAAAGTCTCTCATAATAGCAATTAACCCCTTTTTTGCTGCAGATAACTGCTTTATCACTGCTTAGGCATTGATTTAAATTTATTTAATTTTTTTTGTAAGAGCCATAAGTTCTGTGCGTAGATCACTGCTTAGGCATTGATTCATTTTATTGTAAGACCCAAAGCCATTAACCCCTTTTTGTGACGCAGATCACTGCTTTAGGCATTGATATCACTGCTATTTAATTTGTTTGTAAAAGCCATTAACCCCTTTTCTGCAGCAGATCACTGCTTTAGGCATTGATATCATTGCAATTTATTTTTTTTGTAAAAGCCATTAACCCCTTTTGTGCCGCAGATCACTGCTTTAGGCATTGATATCACTGCTATTTAATTTGTTTGTAAAAGCCATTAACCCCTTCTGTGTGTAGATCACTGCTTTAGGCATTAATATATATTTTTAATGGCACAGCGTTTTTATACTGCTGACAAGGCTTATGCCATCCTGGCTTCAGATTCTGAGGCCTCGGCGTCTGACGCAGGCTCTGATTTTGACCCTGGTCAGTGCTCAGATACATCATCAAGTGAAATAAGTGTATCTAAAAATGAATCTAGTGCTAGTGATGTATCTGTGGCTTCTGAGCCCCCTGCCAGAAGGAGACGTGTTGCTCCAGCTGCTGAGGAGTGGGTAGTGCCTAATCTCCAGAGGCCAGATATCCCTCCTTTCACAGAAAATCCCGGCATCAATCTGGATGTCACAGGATTTACCCCCCTTCAATTTATGCAGCTTTTTATGGGGGATGATGTTTTGGGGAACATTGTCTCCCAAACTAATGTGTATGCCCAGCAATTCCGTGCTGCTAAGCCTCAGTCTTTTTGGGCAAAGCAGCAATGGGCCCCCATTGACATGTCAGAATTTCTAAAATTCTGGGCACTCAATGCTGATGGGCATAATCAAGAAGCCATCCATCCGCTCCTACTGGAGCAATAGCCCCATCTGCTGTACCCCCATTTACAGACAGTCTATGCCTAGGCAAAGGTATGAAATGATACTTTGTTTCATGCATTTTAATGACAACAGCCTTTGCCTCCCTAGGGAGCATCCCCAATTTGACAGGCTGTACAAGATCCGCCCCCCTGATAACCCACTTCACTGCCAGGTTTGCAGAGGCTTATACACCTGGAAAGAATATCTGCGTAGATGAATCCCTGATGAAGTATAAGGGAAGGCTGGGATTCAAGCAGTATATTCCTTCCAAGCGCTCCAGGTATGGAGTGAAAGTGTAAAAGCTCTGTGAGAGCGACAGTGGGTATACTCAGGCCTTCCGGGTGTATGAGGGAAAGGATACCCAGCTTGACCCTCCAGGTTGCCCAGAACATATGGGAACCAGTGGCAAGATTGTCTGGGACCTAATTCAACCCCTAATGAACAAAGGGTACCACTTGTATCTTGATAATTTCTATACAAGTGTCCTTTTATTCAAGCTACTGTATTGTTTTGATACAGTAGCTTGCGGTACTATCCATAAGAACCGCATAGGATTCCCAGAGCAACTGTCACGCACCCGGCTAAGAAGGGGGGAGACCTCAGCTCTGCGCCAAGAGGAGCTCTTGGCAGTCAAATATAGAGACAAGAAGGATGTATACCTTCTCAGCACCATCCACACTGAAAGGACTGTGGAGGTCTCTGTACGTGGCACAGCTGAGGTCACAAACAAGCCAGTGTGCATCAAGGCCTATAACCGGCATATGGGTGGGGTTGATCTGGCAGATCAGCTGCTTCAACCCTACCTAATTATGCGGAAGACAAGGGCCTGGTACAAAAAGGTTGCAATTTATCTTATGCAAATTGCAACCTACAACGCTTTCTTGTTGAACAAAAAAGCAAATCCCGAAATGAAACTCACTTTTTTGCAGTTCCAGCTCCAGGTCATTTCGGTGATTTTGTACCAAGATGCACCTGCTCCCCAGGCGGTGATGGGGGAAAGCAGAGTTGGGGCTACCCACTTTATTTTTAAAATTCCTCATACTACCACACAGCAGAAACCACAAAAAAGATGCAGAGTCCGCTATAAAAGGGGGCTGAGAAAGGATACCACATTCTACTGTCCTGATTGCCCTGGACAACCTGGACTCTGCATTGGTGACTGCTTAAAACGCTACCATACATTGGTGAAATTTTAATTTTTTTTTACATTTACTGTTCCTGAATTTATTTTTTTACTTTTACTGCTCCAGACTTTTTCTTTGCAATAACTTACAACAGGATCTCCTACATTATAGTCAAAAAGCAGTGTGTGTGTAAAACTGAAAATTGAAAAATTACCACCATACACTGTCTCCAATTTGTTTGGCTAAAACGGTTCCATCAAAGGCATCAAAGCACTCCATATACAATACCTTGGGGTGTCAACATTTCAAATATATACACTTTCATGCCAATAAATAGACCTGGGGTATGCGATTGGCCCCAAACTAAAGATAGGCCTATCAGAAGAAATACTCTCACATTTAACTAAAATTGCAAGTCATAAAATTGTAACAGAACCTTCCCAAAATCCTGGCAAACCTATACATGGGGGGCATAGGTGTACTCAGGAGGTCTTACAGAAAACAACCTGGACTGTTTTCTTGCAATAACTTACCACGTTCTCCAAAATCACAGCCAAAAAGCAATGTGTGTGTAAAAATAAAAAATACCACAACACACTTTCTCCAAAGACTGGCGATTGAATTAGTGCATGGAAAGTGTTAAAATACCAGCATTTGAAATACCCTAGGGTGTCTACTTTTCAAAAATATATGGTTTGTTGGGGGTAAATTACATTGGCTGGCTTCAGAAATGTTCCAAATAGGACATGGGTGCATGGATGACAGATGTGAAAATTCCAAGTTGGAAAACTGGAATGCGCCACCTAAAAATAAGGCCTTTTAGCCCCCAGGGAACCCGACACATCTATAAATGGGTGGTATCACTGTACTCAGGAGATGTTGTTGAACACATATTGAGGTGTTTTTTGACAGTAACACATAACAGGAATTGAGAATCCATGCCTAAAGTACATTGTGTATGAAAAATAACACAAAAAAGGACTACCCAAACGTTTGCCAAAGACTGGTGCTTGAATTAGTGCATGGAAAGTGTTAAAATACCAGCATTTGAAATATCCTAGGGTGTCTACTTTTCAAAAATATATGGTTTGTTGGTGGTAAATTACATTGGCTGGCTTCAGAAATGTTCCAAATAGGACATGGGTGCATGATGACAGATGTGAAAATTCCAAGTTGGAAAACTGGAATGCGCCCCCTAAAAATAAAGCCTATTAGCCCTCACAGAACCCGACACACCTATACATGGGTGGTATCACTGTACTCAGGAGATGTTGCTGAACACATATTGGGGTGTTATTTGGTAGTAACCCTTAACATTCTCAGTACATGTATTCTTAAATTGCTATTTTGTCAAAAATTCACCACTTATTTTTTTTCTTTTAAAACTTTGGCATTGATTGGTGCTAAAATGGTTGCATGAAGAGAGTCAAAATACCCCAAGTTTAATAGCTTAGGTTGTCTTCTTTTTAAAAATATATACATGTGAAGGATTATTCAGTGATTCCTGACAGATATCAGTGTTCCAATGTAACTATCTCTAGTTTTGAAAAAAACATAATTTATGTAAGAACTTACCTGATAAATTCATTTCTTTCATATTAGCAAGAGTCCATGAGCTAGTGACGTATGGGATATACATTCCTACCAGGAGGGGCAAAGTTTCCCAAACCTTAAAATGCCTATAAATACACCCCTCACCACACCCACAATTCAGTTTAACGAATAGCCAAGAAGTGGGGTGATAAGAAAAAAGTGCGAAAGCATATAAAATAAGGAATTGGAATAATTGTGCTTTATACAAAAAAA